>NC_059354.1:637500-937500 GCF_019703515.2 Myxocyprinus asiaticus | reverse complement strand
GACATTATAGATATTACAGTTTCATTTTCTGTTAATGCATGATTTTCTGTGAAGCCGCTTTGAAACGATGTGTGTTGTGAAAGGCGCCATACAAATAAAAATGACTTGATTAACTTGACACATTTGGGATGGCTTAATGGTAAGCACAGTAAATCATGAGAGAATTTTTATTTTGGGGTGAACTAACCCTTTAACAGAAATAACAATTTTGTGGAGACACCACCACATTTTTGGTATACAAAGGCATTTTGACATGAAGACATATAGTGCATGGGAGCATACTCAGACCAAGGCAAGTGCTTCCATCAGGATATACTGGACTTTGAACACCGCTACCAAGGACAGTATAACGAGAACATGATGGGATACTACATTTGGGGGCTGATTCGTGAAAGTGATTTACAGTATAATCGTAAATCTCGAAAAACTACTCACTTCTAAATCTATTGTAATATTTTTTTTAATACTTTAGTATAAATACATGTTAATTTGGATTCATATGTTGTTTTTTTCGGACTTTATGTGAATGAAAAGACACACATTTGCCCGTTTTCTCATTGGAAATAGGTACATTTCAAAATATCACTGTCCTGGTCACAAAAGCAAAGTTTGTGGGGAATAATAGCCATTTTCTATACCTTTGATGCAAAAGCAATTAGGAAATAACACTTACTACCCAGGAACCAACAAAAATCAAATAAAATTGTTACACAGTGTTTTTAAATTGTCTTTGTTTCCTTAGTCCACAATAAGGTACAATAAATACATAAACCATACAGCATTGTTATATTATTGCAAAAAATATTCCTGGCTGTTAAAAAATAGCATTCCCTTTTCAACTAATGTGTAATGGGAGTCACACTTCAGTAGGCTGTCCACATGGTGTTACATTTGCATTGATGCCACAGTATACCACTCCAGACTCAAACTATAATAACAGCGAAATACCACATTGTTTTTTATTCATTACAGTTGTATTTAGGGTAGCAATATTCCCAGATAGCAAGATATTCTGCTGAACTCGGTGGTGAAGCGGCTCAGACTATCAGGCCAGGGGCTGTTCAAACAGACGCAACACGAACACGAGGATCTCGAGACACACATTTCCAAGTTGAACTGACAAAGCGCTTAAAAAACCGAATTGCTTAATTTGAGAAACGCTTATAAGAGAGCAAGACGCAATGGCCAAATACTTCCACCAACTGTAAGGGGCTTCATCCATTTGTTTTTCTATGTAAATGCATGCTCGACTAACGTCTTTGTTCGCTTTGTTTTCGTTTATTCAGTGTCTCGTACAGGAGCGCTGTTTTTAGTTGCTGAGTCTAATTAAAAATAACTTTAAAAAGCATCTCGAGACACCTGCTTTCTGTTAAACTGTATTTGTTGCACTGTGTCTCACTTTTTTTAGTGCAAGAATGCGTTCGATCTGAAGTCATCGTCAGTGCTTGGCACACATCTAAAATGCGAATGCACATTTTTAGCATTCAGATGTAAAAAATGTTTTTTAAATTCGACATGTGTTCAAAATTCGAATTTTTATTTGACAGCCCTGCTGTTAACTGTGCTTGCCTGTATTGGTAGCTTTCCAAACAGTGGCAGGGATTTCAATTAATCTTAGTGATTTAAGACTTTTGAATCCATTCACTGAAAAGAGATTACACCTAACACCAGCAGGTGGTGACAAATTAGCTTCTTTTATGTTATGAGTGATCATGAGGTCATTGACTCGATTGTTTTCTTTTAACACAGAGACTTCACAATCGGAACAATGGAAGTGAACATTAATGATTTGTATATTTAAAGGGATAGTTCACCCAAAAATGAAAATTCTCTCATTATTTACTCACCCTCATGCCATCCCAGATGAGTATGACTTTCTTTCTTAAGCAGCACTCTTTCTTGTGTGATATTGCTTAAAATATCATGCATCAGATACACACAATTTAAATAACCTAGGACATGCTCCTGGATCAACAGCCTTTGGTCATTACTATCAAACACTCATAACCAACATAAAAACACACACACACATTTATATATTTGTTAGTGTGTGCGCACATATTCCCTACGTTGTGGGGACCAAATGTCCCCACAAGGATATTAAAACCTGAAATTTTTGACGTTGTGGGGACAATCAGTTGGTCCCCATGAGGAAAACAGCTTATAAATCATACTAAATTATGTTTTTTGAAAATGTAAAAATGCAGAAAGTTTTTTTTTTTTTGTTGTTGTTGTTGTTTTTTTTGTGAGGGTTAGGTTTAGGGGTAGGGTTAGGGGATAAAATATAAAGTTTGTACAGTATAAAAACCATTATGTCTATGGAGAGTCCTCATAAAACATGAAAACCCAACGTGTGTGTGTGTGTGTGTGTGTGTGTGTGTGTGTGTGTGTGTGTGCACGTACATGTATTTCAGAGAAGAGGAGCTGATGGGAGCACTGAAAGGGATTTTTAATGTGTAAGTATTTTATCTCTTACAGTTTAAATTGATCCCATTTTTTCCAGATATGACATTTTTTGTATATAAAAGAGATTTTAAAGGATATTTGCAGGAACAATATCACAACACTGAGTTTTTTATGTTGTCTTATTTTTTATTTTTGTTCTAAATCAAAATGTATTGCATGTTGGCAGGTTACATTATGCACTAGCGAATAAGCATATTTACAACCTGTATTTACTGGATCATAAAGATATTTTCCATCCTTCCCTTGCAAACTACCTTTTTGTTCTGTGCATTAAAGAAACACCTCTAGTAAACTTTGGCTTTGTATTTTCTCACTACAGGATAAAGGAAAACATAGATAAGCTGAACAAACGGTGAGTGAGCTTCCTTTTGGCTAAAGGGTTTGTGCATTATTTGTATTTATTCAGATACAGATTCAGTTTTACTTGCTAAACATAATCCTGTAAGGGATGAAATCGGAAGGACAAAATTATATTATAAAATAGATCAAATTTATCTACCTACCTTTTTCCTATCTACCTTGTAAGTTTCTTCTGAATTGTACAAGAAGCTTGTTGTAATTTTTTGGTCAAAATGTTTACATTCAATTTGCTTTAGATTCTGTTAGCCAATAGAAGTGAAAGTTTGTTGTTTAGCATAACCTATTAAGGTTCTGATTTAATATATACACTCACTGACCACTTTATAAGGTACACCTGTACACCTACTTATTTATGCAATTATCTAATCAGCCAAGCATGTGGCAGCATTTCAGTGCTATTTTCATGAAACTTTGTGTGCGCCATTGTCACTACGCCATGACCACACCATACAAATTTGGGGACAGCACCACCTGTTGGTAAAAAGTTATAATGAATTGTATTGTAAAATAAGCAATTGCATATACTGTATGTTTTTGTTTACCGCTTTCTTACAGTCATAATCAGTGATGTCCAATCGTACTTCCTAACATATTGTTGGTGTAACTGACCCCATGATTAGGGCCCAAGCACTACCTAGTGGTCAAAAGCTATAATACATGATTTTATCTACAAATAACATTGAAACTGCTTGGTTTAAAATTATGATTTTGGTCCAATTGAATTATTTGGCTATTCTTGCTTACTGTGATGTATAAATGCTTGTCCCCGATAAATTGCTGCTTGCAGCTATATTTATTATATCTTCCCTCTTCTGCCCTAAAAGTGTGTGGGCTGCAAAAAAAAAAAAAAAAAAAAAAAAGTAAATCCTAGAGACACCAAATTTGGCAGGATGATCTCAAATCCCCGCACTAATCAGGTGCATAAATACACCCCTTTCCGACCCTAGGTGACGCTGTATTAAGGCTATTTATGTTTTTGCCCATAACTCTGGAACCGTAAGGGCAAGATTTTTTTTTCCCTCTGAGTCCTTGAGTTAAGTCCAACAAAATGTATATCTCCAATGTCATTTCAATCCATAAACTTTTTCCACCATTTAAAATTTTCTGAAAAATCAATCTCAATTTGTTGTTTTACGCAATTTGATTCTTTGACTAATGTCTTCTCAATGCAAAGTCCAAATGTAATGAAACCTGGTAAACATAGTCAACAGTACATTTTGAGCATGCAGGTACATTTTCTAACAATTTTAGCCATGGGGGCGCTACAACTAAAAACTTGTCATAGTTTTGCAAACCTACTTTTCGGAACTCGTCCTAGACCATTCATCAGATCATGCCCAAATTATGGTCAAATAATCTTGAGACAGTGGCGGTCAAATGATACTAACAGATTTTGCTACATCAAACCATACACGTGTAACGAATCAACAAATCTGATGGCGAGGATGCCAAACATGAAGAGAGGCTGTTTTTTTCATGCTTTGAGACAGTGAAACAAAAATGTGGTATGTCATAAGCATCATGTCTTAAGGGACCTTCAGAATTTTGGGGACAGCGCCACCTACTGGTCAAAAAAATCTGAAAAAAATTTTTGTTTACAACTTGAGAAATTGGTCTAAAATCATGAGAATGGCTTCTTTGGACTCCTTTGGACTTACTGAGTGCATATATTCTAATTTTACCTGGGTTTGCTATATTGCCCATCAGCCATTTTGAATTATGTCTAAAAGGTACTTTTTCGAATTCATCCTGGTCCGTTTGTCTGATTCACAAGATATTTAGTATACATCATCTAAAAAAAACTTAATCAAAGAAATGTTGATTAGATAAGTCGTTCTGAAGATGTACAGTGTACATAATGTACATAATCACATGTACATAAGTATTCACAGCCTTTGCTCAATACTTTGTTGAAGCACCTTTGGCACCAATTACAGCCACAAGTCTTTTTGAGTATGATGCTACAAGCTTGGTACACCTGTTTTTGGGCAGTTTCTCCCATTCTTCTTTGCAAGACCTCTCAAGCTCCATCAGGTTGGATGGGGAGCGTCGGTGCACAGCCATTTTCAGATCTCTCCAGAGATGTTCAATCGGGTTCAAGTCTGGGCTCTGGCTGGGCCACTCAAGGACATTCACAGAGTTGTCCCGTAGCCACTCCTTTGTTATTTTGGCTGTGTGCTTAGTGTTGTTGTCCTGTAGTAAGATGAACCTTCACCCCAGTCTGAGGTCCAGAGCGCTCTGGAGCAGGTTTTCATCAAGGATGCCTCTGTACATTGCTGCATTCATCTTTCCTTCGATCCTGACTAGTTTTTCAGGGTTACTGGTTATCACGTTTGTAAATAAACTGCACTTGGGTTCTCTCTACTTCATCGTCATCGTCATTACCAGCATCGTTACAGAATACTTGACCGACTATGAACCCAGAAGTTCTACTCATACGGCTACGTCAGGGGAATCGTCCCCTGGAGGTGTACGTAGAGGACTTTTGCGCTCTGGCCAGCCAGGTGGATTTTGATGTGGTCGCCCTCAAGGATATTTTTAGGGTGGGGATAAGTGAGCCAATCTCCTCCTTGATGCCTGGCGGTCGCAGTTCCCTCAGCCTGGCTCAATATATCGACCTCGCCCTACAGATCATTGGTTCCACATTCACTGTGGGGGAGGTGGATGCCGAGCCAGCGTTCCACGACATGGCCGCCGCCGAGCCAGAGTTCCGCGACATGGCCGCCGCCGAGCCAGAGTTCCGCGACAAGGCCGCTGCCGAGCCAGAGTTTCGCGTCACGGCCGTGAAGCCAGAGTTTCGCGTCACGGCCGCCAAACCAGAGTTTCATGTCATGGTCGCTGAGCTAGCACCATCTTTTGCACCGAATCATTAGCCTGCTCCATGCCATGTCACAGCCACGCCTCAGCCTGCTCCATGCCACGTCACAGCAACGCCTCAGCCTGCTCCATGCCACGTCACAGCAACGCCTCAGCCTGCTCCATGCCACGTCACAGCCACGCCTCAGCCTGCTCCATGCCACGTCACAGCAACGCCTCAGCCTGCTCCATGCCACGTCACAGCAACGCCTCAGCCTGCTCCATGCCACGTCACAGCAACGCCTCAGCCTGCTCCATGCCACGTCACAGCAACGCCTCAGCCTGCTCCATGCCATGTCACAGCCACATCTGAGCAGTTGGACCTGGAGATGGTTTCCACCCTTGTACCCACCCTTAGTTCTCCTGTGCAGGTAAGGGGAACTTGCAACCCTCCGACCCTGCCTGGACCCTCCGAGCCCTGGATTCCACCTTGGCCTGTCAGTCCCTCGACAACGCCTCAGCTCTGCATTCCCTCGGCTCCACTGTGGTCCTTCAGTCTGTCGGCTTTGCCAGGGTCCCTCGTCCCTCCGGCTCCTCCTTGATCTGTCGGTCTGCCTTGGTTCTCCGATCCTCTGGGTGCGCTTTGTCCCTCCGATCTGTCAGGTCCACTGGGGACCTCCTTCCCTACGGCTTCACCTTGGTCCTCAGTCCCACCGGCTCCGCCTCAGTCTTCCGATCCCCCAGCTCTGCCTTGCTCCTCCGAGCCTCCAGTGCCGCCTTGATCCTCCCTGCCATCGGCTCCACCCGGGCCCTTCGACTCTGCGGCTACTCTCTGGGTACCAAGTTCCATGGTGTCGCCCTTTCGAGTCTCTCACGGCTCTGCTTTCCACAGCTCCACCCTTCGAGCCTCTCAGGGCCCCACCTTCCATTGACTCTGCCCTGCTCCTATGCCCCTCGCCCTTTCTCGCCGCGCCTCGCCCCAAGCCTCAAGACACACCATTGGAGAAATTAAACTACCTTGTCAGGACTATTTCCCGAAACTGTTGTAACTGCTGTATGTCGCACATCCCTCGTTCAAACCATGTTGGTTCAACAACATAAAGCTGTTGTTAATGATGTTATGATGTTACGCAGATGGTGGTGTAATAAATTCTGCAAATATTAATTACAAATTCATCATTTACACGTACACCAGAAAACCATTTAATGCGAGAATGCTGCTGAAGACAGGAAAGCTGCATGTACTGTGTAATGCGACCGATATACACAATGCAAAAGTGGGGTTTTCCTCTATGTGAGACTTTGTTGATCCCCCGACGCACTTGAGCACATGCACACTCTTCAAAAAGATATAAACGGCACTTATGTTAACAAACACATAAAAAATGGGTTCTCTGATAGAAACCATGTGTTATAAAGCGCTTTCTCTTAACAGCCTTTAATCCCTTACATGGCTGCATTTGCTTTTACATGATGTTTCTGAACGCCACTTTCTGCAAAACCCTGGAAATAGTTGTTTTCTTAAATGCATCTAAATGTAGTCAAAGTCTTGACAGAATGAAAGTAATACATAGAATGAAAGATATAGAGGTCTCAGCAAAGTCAAATGATATCCACATAGCAAACTAACAAGGAATTATGCTTCTAACCACAGGTAAAGTGCTTTAGTTCTAACTGCACAACTATGCGATGTTGTTTGCGATTGTTTGTTGGAACTACGGTGATGTGGTTGCCTAAACACACATGATCGAATCACCTAAGACGCATCTTAATACGAGGTGTAAACGGGTTCTAAACCAGGCTAATGCCTGTCCACAAATGCCAACATAATTCTAAAGCCTGTTCAAGATAATTTCACGATCTATAGTGTCAAATTTCTAATAGTTCTAGAAGGGAGATCCAACCAAGGTCAGGTGAAGAAAGTAAATATCTCTCACAAGCACAGTCTTTGTACTATGAAAGAGTATCTTAAAAGCCTGACTGAAAACTTTTCATGAATACTGTTTCTCTGCAAGAAAGAGTATAGTTGGGGATACACAGCATTTTCTAGTGTTTTTGGGTCAACCAACCGACATGACACCTATGAAATGGTTGTTTGCAACATGCGTTTTTACAGATAACTCTCTAGAATTATGGACATGTGGTTGCGTTTTTTTTGGAATGCTGACACTTGTATTTGAATAAAACACAAACTATTATACATTCACAATTATTTTTGATACAGGGTGCAAATACAATCAGATTAGCATTTGTGTGCATTAATTCTTAAATGTAATTTAAAACCAAATAAATTAAATGTCCTGTGTGTATTTGTGAATTTTACTTTGAGCTTTCAAAGTAGTGTGTTCAGTTTGGTAAACACATTGTTGAATGATACCTAGAATAATTATTAAAATATTATATGTATATATCTTTTTTTGTGATGTATTGATTTTAATTGAATATTTCATACATATATTGATAATGTATACAGAGAACCTCAAAGTGCTTCCTAAAATTGGAAGTAGACTCATTTTCAATGGATAAAAGAGGTTTCTTTTTGTAAGGCAAAGATTGCATTGGGCAGTTATATTTTTTATGTTATGTTTATTAATCAAATGAGGAATGGGATTGCTTTGTCATCACTGTGTGTAGTGCTGTCTGACTGGGCCTATTGAAAGTATTTCAGGTTTTGTCTCTTTTGAAATTTAGGAGCATCATTAGTAAATTACAGAGTAGTTATTGCTGTTGGCTGCCTCTTGGTAATGTAATCAAAACTTTATTATATAATCCATTTAAAAGTAACTAGTCTGATTTTAATTGTAACTTAATCAAGTTACAATTACTTGATTTTTCATAATCTGAATCTGATCATCCAGATTAAATGTAATTGAAACTTGATTAAGTTACAATTAAAATCGGACTAGTTACTTTTAACTAGTCTATTTAACTTTTAATCCATTTAAAAGTAACTAGTCTGATTTTAATTGTAACTTAATCAAGTTACAATTACTTGATTTTTCATAATTTGAATCTGATCATCCAGATTAAATGTAATCTGTTACCCACCAACAAAACGTAGAGTTGTCTGTTGTCTTCTCTTTTAAAGGCTGATGGAAGAGCAGCTCCATGGAGAATTTGTTGACCAAATGAAGAGTGTGTCTTCATCTTTAAATCATCAAATGGAAAGAGAAGATGATGGTAAATGCAATCCCTATACCTGTACCAATTTTGCTTAAGACAGTGTCTCACTAGCCAAGTTTTCCAGTGATTTTCAGGTGTTAGCTTCATTAACATAATCTGCGACCAGGCAGAGGGAGTCGATGCATGCATAAGCGCCTGTCAGCGGGAGGTGTTAAACACTTCATCGTCAGGACTCCCTGCTGAGTTAGGCCGGGTGTACACGGTGCGAGTTCTGACACTCAAGAGGTTGTGAGTCCCTGCACACATTATGAGTCAGTTTATCTAATAATTGTACAGATGCAATGGTACATGACATGAATTTTTGACCTGGCAAATTCCAAAGCTATCACATACATTTTCATGCTATTTATGATCTGTGGCTGTGCTAGGGCAGGGCTTGCCGGGGCTATAGCTCTGTCAGAAATTTGAATTGCACTGGCACAACCAGTGTATAAAACAAACTCTAACTCTATGGTCTTGATTAAATTTGTTAAGGGGGAGGAGTCAATTAAGGTGTACTACCGCATTAGGGATTATTTGAAGTTGATCATCAACATCGATCGCAATGGAACGCTATCTTATAGACCACGGACTTCAGACACACCTCAAAATAATGTAGAGGAGGACATTAACACAAGTCGACAGCCTCCGTTTGAGCCTGACATTCAGGAAGCAAAGCAGTCGAGCGAGATGGCTGGATACGTGCAGTCCTAACACATTTTATCTCTGGTGGGTGAACAAAATGTTTAAGTTGTTATGAAGAGTCCAGCTGGCAAGTTAAGTCAGAGTATTTCTTTATGTGCACAAAAAGTTACCTCATTGATCACTTGCATTATAAATAATGAAGCTGCACAAGTCACGCGCTTGCAGCATTGTCAACTTCATTGATTATAATGGGAGCAATCAAATAATCCAGCCCTTTCTGCTAAAGAAATAATTATAAGCATCTAAACTACGATTCACTTTAATCGGCAAGACCAGACATCTCGATAAAACTGTTACATTTCCGATTTTATGAGCCGAGTCCCACGTCCTGGCGGAGGTACAATTGTCCTGATTATATTAGTCTTAGCTTAAATGTTTTACGAATCTGACATAGCTGTGCTTCTTGCTGCTTCTTTTATGAGAAATAAGCATTACGTAACGATAGAATCATTAATTTCTAGGAATGCACTGAAATTTCGGCTGGCAAAAGTTTTCAGCTGAAAATGCTATTTTCGGTTTTCAGCTGAAAGAGAAAAAAAGTCGAAAATCAGATAAAAAATTATTACTTTAAAATCTATTAACTGGAACACTGACATGGAGAAAATATATTGTTTATGTGAAAAGATCATGGTTTAATTACATTTAGTGTTGTGATGGTACCAAAATTTCAGTAGTCGGTACCAATACCGGTGAAATTTCATGGTTCTTGATACCAATTTCGGTACCACAGCAAAAATATGATAATGTGTATTGAACACACCTGTTTATCCTATTTAAAAAGTAACATTTCAATGTCAGTAATAAAGTAAAAGAAATGCATGTTTCCTTTGTGTTTCTCAATAAAGGATGCATTGCTTAAATATTTTTAAATTGCTCCATATTGAAATCTCAAATCAAATCAAATCACTTTTATTGTCACACAACCATATACACAAGTGCAATAGTGGGTGAAAGTCTTGGGTGCAGTTCCGAGCAACATAGCAGTCATGACAGTGATAAGACATATACCAATTTACAATAAACAGATTCGCACATCACAATTTACATATCTAATATACACATAATTACACAAAACACAATATACAAATAATAATATACAATGTACAGTATACAATACACACAATATAGAATACACATACACACAATATAGAATGCACATTATACAATAAAAATAGTATATATTGTATATATAAAATATACAGTAGGTTGTATTGTACTGTATTGACATTCAGGCTGTCGGTTGATAGTCAGTTGCCAGTGTGTTGTTAAGAGAGAATATGATTTATGACAGTCTGGTGTGAGATAATAAGATTAATAAAGTGCAGTGCTGATGTATATTCATCGTGAGAGATCAAGAGTTCAAAAGTCTAAATGCTTGGGGGAAGAAGCTGTCATGAAGACAGCTGGTCCTGATGCTGCGATACTGCCTGCCTGATGGTAGCAGTGAGAGCAGCCCATGGCTCGGGTGGCTGGAGTCTCTGATGATCCTCCGAGCTTTTTTCACACACCGCCTGGTATAGATGTACTGGAGGGAGGGAAGCTCACCTCCGATGTTGTGTCTGGCAGTTCGCACCACCCTTTGCAGGGCTTTGCGGTTGTGGGTGGTGCTATTGCCGTACCAGGCAGTGATGCAGCCAGTCATGATGCTCTCTACAGTGCTGGTGTAGAACCGTGTGAGGATGTGGCGGTTCATTCCAAACTTCCTCAGCTGTCTCAGGAAGAAGAGGCGCTGATGAGCCTTCTTCACAATGGCCTCAGTGTGGACGGACCATGTGAGTTCCTCAGTGATGTGGACACCGAGGAACTTGAAGCTGCTGACTCTCTCCACCGGTGCTCCATTGATGGTGATGGGACTGTGTTCTCTGTCTTTTCTCCTGAAGTCCACCACAAGCTCCTTTGTCTTGCTGATGTTGAGGGAGAGGTTGTGCTCCTGACACCAGCGTGTCAGAGTGTGCACCTCCTCTCTGTAGGCCGTTTCATCATTGTCAGTGATCAGACCTACCATTGTCGTATCATCAGCAAACTTAATGATGGCATTGGAGCTGTGTGTTGCCACACAGTCATGTGTGTACAGGGAATACAGGAGTGGTCTGAGAACACAGCCCTGCAGGGCTCCAGTGTTGAGGGTCAGTGATGAGGAGATGTTGCTGCCCATTCTAACCACCTGGCGTCTGCTTGACAGGAAGTCCAGGATCCAGCTGCACAGCGAGCTGTTTGAGCCCAGAGCCCGGCATTTCACATAAAACTTGGAGGGCACTATGGTGTTGAATGCTGAGCTGTAGTCTACAAACAGCATTCTCACATAAGTGTTCCTTTTTTCCAGGTGGGAAAAAGCAGTGTGTATTGTAGATGCAATGGCATCATCAGTGGAGCTGTTGTTGCGGTAAGCAAACTGCAATGGGTCCAGTGGTGGAGGCAGCACAGAGCAGATGTAATCTCTGAAAGCATTTGCTGATGATGGAGGTCAGAGCAACAGGACGCCAGTCATTTAAGCAAGTGATTTTTGGATTGCTTTGGTACAGGCACAATGGTGGACATTTTAAAGCATAAAAAGTATTTGGCTCATCCGGGAGAGAGGCAGCGGTGTTCATGGCGGAGTTTTTATTCCCTTTAAAGTCTGTGATGATGTTAATTCCCTGCCACATGCTTCTAGAGTTGGTGATATTAAATTGTCCTTCAATCTTGTCCCTGTACTTGCCTAAATCTGTTTTTATTGTTTCCCAAATCATGTTTTCCTTTTTTTTTTATTACTGTTATTTTCCAGAACTCTATGTTTTAAAGTTTAATTTCATCTTCAAAATGGTGTCTAATCAATTTATTCATAAAATTTTTAACAATAAGTGAAAACATAACTTTTCAACATGTCATAAATTTTTTTTTTGCTAAACTTTTATTCAACACCAGTCGTATTTGTGATATATTGCATAGTTGTTGTTATTATTATTATTATTACAGTGAGTATTTCATTTTACTATGTAGTCGTAATATATTTCTGTCACAGTTTCTTCAATTTCAGGCATCTAGCTTTATTTTGAATCATGCTTTTATTATGATGTGTGTTTTTTGCCGGAAGCTTCACTTTTTCGTATAAACAGTTTGCGACATGGTCCATTGTGATAACTGAAGACTGTTAAGTCACATCTGAAATCTCATCTCTTTACACTGGCCTTTGAGTCTGACAAATGAAATGTAGGACACAGTTTTGGAGTGTTTGTATTTTGTGTTTTTGAGTACTTTTGTTTGTGTACATGGTAATTTTATGTTTTAAATTTTATTACTGTGAAGCAGACTTGTTCATAAGTTCCTGAGGTCCAAGTCAAGGCTTTTTTTTTTTTTTTTTCTGCAGCTGGTTAGTTTAATAAACCCTGAATAAGGCTAATTCAATTTTGAAATATTAAAACTGACTACTTTAAGGGATTGCCTTGTTTATTTATTTAAACTTGTCTAATAAAGTACATAAGGTTTTATTTGAATCTTTATTTTTTTTCAGGAAACAATAAATAAATTATCCATTTTAATTTTGCATTAAAAGAAAACAGATTTTACACAGAAGGAAAACAAGCTTTGTCCATAAATCTTTTGGATTTTAAAGCCCTTTATTCTATTTTGCATTTACCCTTATGAAAATGTAACATAATTTTTATAGTTCAAACAGTGGTATTTATTTGTAACAAGACCATGGTAAACCTCAGGTAAAATAAAGCATGGATAGTCACTACCTTAGATTTCTGTAGAACAAACTTTAGCATTTTTGTAAAGAAAAACAATATCCTAAACATCTTGTTTCAATCATTTATAATTTAATTAATACTCTGAACCCTGATGTGTTAAAACCTTTAAAGGAAACATAAATGGGTGTACCAAGATCTTACTAGTTGGTTGTTCTTTGTTTGTTGGTTGATAAAGGCTTTTGTTGGCAATTTATTGATATTTTATCCCAACAGCTGGCTCACTGAACAATTGCTTGTCTGTCCGAGGAAACTGAATGGCTTTATATCAGGTGGAGTTTATTTTGTGGAGGAACACACCTTCGAGACGGTTCTGTGAATGAGTCTACATGTTTTTTCTGTTATTCTGCCTGTTGGCTGGGGTCTGTTTTACAAAGTATTTTCTGTTATGTAATTTTGCCTTACAAAATTTGTATAGAAACACCGGACTTGAGCAATCCGATGGCAAAGTTGTCACGGGGGCTCTCGTAAGCGTACATGGACTCTTTGGGTTTTAAGGGATTGACGCCGGTTGGCGCTGTCGTGTGTGGGGTTAATGTGCATATTTTTCTTTTATCTGTTTGTTTTGTTCGGGGGGAAGTTCAGGGTTTGATTGTTGCATTAATGGGGAATGTGGTCTATATAATCTTGTTTTTTTTATTTATTTTTATTATATCAATATGTCAAATGTTAATATGAATAAGTTGTCTCTCTCCACATGGAATGTGAATGGGTTGGGGCACCCCATAAAAAAGGAAGGTTATTTCTTTTCTTAAACGTAAGAAATATGATATAGTGTTTCTTCAAGAAACACATCTTTCCCCGCAGGAAGCTGAAAAATTTGGGAAGATATGGGGTGGACATGTTTTCTTTAGTGTTGGCTCAAGTAAGAGCAGGGGAGTCATTATATTGATTAATAAACATCTAAAATTCAAATTTCTCAAACAGATTAAAGATAAATTAGGAAGAGTCATTATTGTTTTAGCTGAAATTCAGGGGCAAAGGTTGATTTTTGCTAATATTTATGCGCCTAATGCTGACGATCAGGGCTTTTTTATAGATCTTGAAGGGATGTTGCAAGCCGCTGGCACCCCCATGATATAATATTGGGAGGAGACTTTAATCTTTTGATGGACTTAGTCCTTGATCACAGTGAAGCAAAAGTGTGTAAACCCACTAGAGCAACATTGACGCTTCACAGGATGTGTAAAAATCTTGGTCTTATGGATATTTGGAGACTTTTGAACCCATCTGGTAGGGACTATACATTTTTTCATCAGTCCATAAGATTTATTCTAGAATAGATTTATTTTTTATATCTATGTCCCTCATTTCATCTGTTGCAGATTGCTCAATTGGAAACATTTTAGTCTCGGATCATACCCTGGTGAGTTTGGAGATGTTGCCACATAGGGAGAAAAATAAATCATATAGTTGGCGCTTTAATGTATCCCTTTTGCAAAATCCTGATTTCCAACAAATGTTAAAGACCGAAATCAATGTTTATATGGAGACCAACCAGCTCAGTATCCTCTGTGGGCGTGGCTTGGGAGGCACTTAAGGCAGTTCTTAGGGGTTGGATCATACAGTATGCCTCATTCACCAAACAATCCAAAGCACGAGAACTTGTGGAGTCGGAAGAGAATATTAAAAGTGCAGAGGCAGAGCTGAAGCGCAGAATGTCATCTGATGGCCTCAGAGAATTGACTGGATTGAAATACAGATATAATGCTATTTTGTCATGGAAAGCGGAGTTTGGGTTATTCAGGGCAAGACAGTCATACTTTGAGTCAGGGGACAAAGCAGGAAAGCTTTTGGCTAGATATATAAAGCAGAGAGATTCTTTTTCTACTGTTCCCTCAGTGAAATCTGCTGGTGGTGAAATATTTACCTCGGCCACTGATACTAATAATGCTTTTAAAGAATTCTATATTGATCTTTATAGTTCTACGTCTTCGTCTACTGATGAAGATATTAGAAACTTTGTGGAACCATTAAAACTTCCTAAACTGACGACTGAGCAAAAAAATTATCTTGATTCAGAGATAACCTTGGAGGAACTTGACGAGGTAATTAAGGCCTTACCTACAGGCAAAGCTCCGGGGCCATATGGTTTTGCTGCTGAATTTTTTAGATCTTATGCTACAGAACTGGCTCCACTTTTGTTAGAAGTTTATACTGAATCATTAAAGAATGGAAAGCTTCCTCCAACCATGACACAAGCCCAGATCAGTCTGATTCTTAAAAAGGACAAAGATCTGTGTGTGTGTAAAAGTTACCGACCAATTTCCCTGATCCAGCTAGATGTAAAAATGTTGTCCAAAATTTTGGCTAATCATTTAAGTAAGGTTATGACATCTCTTATACATATAGATCAGGTGGGGTTTATTCGGGGCCACAGCTCTTTTGATAACATCAGGCGTTTCATTAATATCATGTGGTCAGTAGCGAATGATCAGTCTCCGGTCACTGCCATTTCACTTGATGGCGTTTGATATGGTAGAATGGGATTATCTTCTTAAGATTTTAGAAATGTATGGGTTCGGGAGTACATTCATTGGTTGGATTAAGTTACTTTATAGACACGCTGTTTCAGCGGTACAAACAAATGAACTAATTTCAGATTATTTTACTCTGGATAGGGGCACTCGGCAGGGTTGCCCTCTTTCCCCATTATTGTTCTGTATTGCCCTGGAACCATTAGCAGCTGCGATAAGAAAGGAGGACGATTTTCCAGGGGTGGAGGCGGGAGGTATGGCACATAAGCTTCTGCTTTATGCAGAAGATATTTTATTATTCGTCTCCTAGATCTATGCCTGCCCTCCACAGAATTATTAATTCCTTTTCCAAGTTCTCAGGATACAAAATTAATTGGTCTAAATCCAAAGCTTTGGCTCTGACAGCATACTGCCCAGTAAAGGCTTTCCAGCTGGGCGCCTTTCAGTGGCTCAAACAGGGCATTAAGTATTTGGGTATTTTATTCCCAGCAAATTTGTCTGATTTAGTTAGAGTTAATTTTGACCCTTTAATATAAAGGTTTTCGAGCGATGTGGACAGATGAGCTTCATTACATTTATCGATGATTGGGAAGGTTAATGTTATTAAAATGAATTGTATTCCAAAATTCAACTACTTGCTACAGTCTCTCCCTGTAGATGTCCCCCTCTCTTATTTTAAGCAATTTGATAGAATTGCGAAGTCCTTCATTTGGAATGGTAAACGTCCCAGACTACATTCCAACAAATTACATTCCACCTTTGTCAATTCCAAAAATTGATAAAGGTGGGTTAGGCTTACCCAAGATTTTGTTTTATTATTATGCGTTCAGTCTCAGGCATTTGGCTCATTGGTCGCGTTCACCTGAAAGAGCCCCTCCCTGGTTTTCTATTGAACAGGAAGTCCTTGCCTCTATTTCACCATTGCAAAGTCTTTCTATTAAACTAACCGGAGAAGTTAAGTCACACCCCGTTATTTCACATTTGCACATGATTTGGACAAGAGTGGCCAGAGTATTTAATTCAGACGTTTATTTAAATGTTGCCTCAATCATATGGCTGAACCCAAAATTATGTATCAATAAGTCCCCTATCTGTTGGTCAAGGTGGATTGTGAGAGGGGTTGTTACACTCGGCGACCTGTATGAGAGTGGAGTGTTGAGATCTTTTGAGAATCTGGGTGATCATTTTGGGATTCCCAGATGTTGGGCCTCATGTATTCAGATAGAAGACAAAGGCAAGCCTAACACAATCGTAAAACCTAACTCAGGCCCACATACCAAGTCATACATTTTACTGATAAAAATCGCGCCAAAATCAAACAAAGGGAGTCCAAAACGGACTACAAATCCCATGAAGCCTTGCTCACTAACGGATCAAACTCTCAACTCCTATTGGACGAGGCACATGACAGAACGCACCTCAACCATGACATCATCAGGAGTAGAAATACCTCTGAAATGCTTCCGAGATTTGCTTCCAGCAACTTTGCTCGCCATGTGTAGAAGCAGCTCATCGCTGCTCTCAGGTGCAGTTTTCTGACTTGAAACTGTGGCCATACAACCTCCATCTCGCTGGACGAGTTGAGATTACTCTGTGTTCCATCGAACACTCTAACAGATCCGAAAGAGACCGCCGAGCAATCCGCATCTTCATCCGTTTGCCTGCAGAAGTGAAGAGAAAAAGAGTTCTCTTCCCTCTTCAATCAAGTCGACGTCGCTGATTTCTCCGCCAACCCGCCGAGAATCAGCAGCTGTACTGCCCACCGACAGAGCGAGGAAATGGCATCCCGTCATCACCCGAGCCATGAGGAACCAAGTCGGAGTTAAAGGACGGATGAACACACATTCTATGTCCTCATGCAATTCAAGTAAGAGGTTTACATCTGGGCAGAGATAGAATATTATAGTGTGTTATTCTTGTGTATCAAGGTTATTGCTTGTACAGTTTACGGAGCGCCATGTCCGCTCATTGCTAATACTCAGGGTATTAATTATCACGAATGAGATTTGCTGTATTGTAGTCTGTGGCAGCGGGGGCGTGCTTTCTCTCTCTCCGGAGAGATGCTTGACCACGCCCCCGCTGCCACATAGTCCAACCACATTGGACTGTTGAGCATTTCCGCCATCGCGGGTGAGAACAGCACACTGAGTTTATCCATTAAAGAATCAAAGACCGCGGGACGGTTTACGAGCCGTCCACCGCGTCTCTGAGTGATAAACTAACAGCTGCTTTCTCTTCCACGATCGTGAAATCGGCTTTGGGGCCGTCACTTTATTCTCTCTCTCTCGTACTAACCACACACACACACACGCACGCACGCACACACACGCGCGCGACCCCTCACAAACATTCTCGCACACATTTTTGGCTAGTAGATAGCTTCATGATAAAGCTCAGATGTGTCCCTAAGCTACCATTGACTGGTTTCTCTCCGCCCACATTCACGGCCATATTCTCTGGCCAGAAGTCTCGCGTGATATACTCTCCACGAGAGTCACGTCCGCCATTTTGTGCGCGTCGCTCCTTACACACACACACAAACACACACACACACACACACACACACACACACCCTCATGTGTTATAGGATTATTTTGGTTTCCATTTCTAATCATATCACTGTTTAGATTGTAGTTGTAAGTCGGAAATTTATTGACTGCATTGTATTAATTATTAATTGATATTACTGCATAAATAAACTTTGTTATACTTCAAAGAGAAGTGTTCTGGTTTGTTTTGCATACACCTGTGTCACATGCTGACGGGATGTCAGTGCTCGGATTCAAGCCTTTATTCATTTTTTTTTTTCCAAAAATCAATATTCTTCGGATGTCGATTTTCCTAAGAAAACAATCTAATATTGAGACTGTTATACTATCTGGTTATTAGTCCCTGATTCCAGGGTGGTGCCCCGTCAATATTAATCCTTATTAATATTCTATTGATTTTTGATAATTGATAATTATCTTTGATGATTGTTGAATTTGAATGATCAATAAGCTAGTGTTAATATTAATTAATGTTTCATCGATGTTAATTATTAGTGATTAGCTTTGATAATTTTTTATTTAAAGGATTAAAAAAAGCTAACATTGATTCTCATCAATGTTCTATTGATTTTAATAATTAATAATTATCGTTGATAATTATTGATTATTGCTATTAACCAAACCCGCTCCTAAACATAGCGCACTACATTTACTGGAGCCCCATATGAGGTTTTAATGAGTTAGATTCAATTAATTAATTTAAATATTAATAACTAAAGAAATAATTATCAATTATTTCTGATAGTAACACTGATCTAAACAACCAGTAAAGCCCTACACAGATCTCAGTTTTATAGGTATTTTCAGCTGTGCCACATGCTCTGTACTATTTTTGGGAGTAGCACACACCCCCCTAAAGTGGCAGATGCTTTGGGAGAGGTGATTACTGCTTTTGGAAAAGGTCATGAGGCATCAGTGTATTACTCCCTGCTGGTTCGGAGTCTGGGGGATGGAGCTTTAGCTTCTATCAAGAGATTATGGGAAAAAGATTTGAATTTTGTATTGGAGGAAGAAGTGTGGACTAGGATTCTAAAAAATGTCAAGTCTGCATCTAGAGATGTAAGGGTTCACCTTATGGAATTTAAGATTCTACATAGATTTTACTGGACCCCCTCTAGATTATATAGGCTTGGTCTTAAAGACACACCCAACTGCTGGCGTTGTCAATCAGAAGTTGGAGACACAACTCATGCCTTTTGGGGGTGTGTTAAGATTCAAGATTTTTGGATGAAGGTGCAGAGCTATTTCTTTGATGTTTTGGGCACTCAAGTTTTTTCAATTGCTTTGCCCCAGATTTTGTATTTTGGGTGACAGAGCTGTCATAAATTTGGGGGACAAATTGGGTTTTAACACGTGTTATGATTGGCAGACAAGTCATTTTAAGGGGTTGGAAGTCCGACGGAGCGCCATCATTTCTAGAGTGGTGGGAATGAGATGGGGAGGGTGACAGCGTTTGAAGAAGGGGTATCTAGAGGATTGGGTAATTTGGACTTGTTTATGGGAAAATGGGGCAAATATCTGGCATTTTTGGAGGGCTCTTGGGGAGGGACAGTGGAGAGAGAGATGTAGAGGTTATGTGCATGAATAATTATATTTTATTAATTATTTTATTCTTTAATATTTGTTTTTGTGTGTGTATAATTATGTGGGACCACTGGGATGTTGTTTTGGGTAGGATTGGGGGGGTGGGGGGGGTGTAGCAATAGAGGGGGTTAAGTATTGATTCTGTTTGTATATGTTCTTGCTTGTATGTGTTAAGATAGGAATCAATAAAAAATGTTAATATAAAAAACAAAAAAACAAAAACAAAACAATGTTTAATAAATAAGAAATTCAAGAAACTGATGAAAATATGAAGTAGCACAACAACGGATCAGTCCAGAGATGAGGTGGGTGAAGATGATAGTGGAGGACTCTGACAGTGACAGCTGCAGCAGGGAGAGAGTAGAGATAATATATTCCAAGGAGTGATGTGAGATGGCGGTGACTGGAGCAAAAAGAAACAGAGGTGAGTGATCCGGTGAATGGAGGAGATGGTAATGGCTGGAGCACAGGAAAAAAAATATCCAGACTAGAAAAATACAAAGAATAGCGTGAGAAACATAAGTAACAATGCACACAACACGAGAACGATCCGATACTGAACTCACACAAAAGGACTGCTTATAAAGGGAAGAGCAAATAGTGTGTAGGTAATGAGCATCGAGTGATTAACCCCGCACCTTCAGCAACACGAGGAAGACACACAGAAACAGAATGAATCCTCCCATGACAATAATTCTGTGCCGAATTCAAATGTTTCTGTGACTTGCGCCGTGCTTCTCACTGGTCCTCACAGCACTGTAATGTGAGCTGTGAGGTTGAGAGCTTGAGACCGGTCCGCGAGACATGTAATCGCAGATGCTCTGCGCTCAGGCTGCTTTGTCCATTGATCCGGGCAGCGAATAGCACTGTTTCATTCCACTTTTGATGCGTATGCCATTTGATAACGCTTAACAGAAAATGACAGCGCATAAATGGAGAGAGAGAGAGGGAGAGTTGGCCAACTCTGTAGTCGCACCGGTGGGAAAAACAGTCACAAAATGACTTGTGTTTTTCACGAGTCTATGATTTCGAGTCCAAGTCAAGTCTCAAGTAAATTGTTTACGAGTTTGAGTCAAGTCGCAAACTCGAGGACTCAATTTTCCATCTCTGCTGTGAAGCACTTTGGTTTTTTAAATGCTATATAAATAAAGTTAAATTGAGATTAAAGTGCAAATGCTGAGATTTAATTAAATATATAGTTTACGTGTGCAGCATGGTTGACTGTGGATTAGTGCTCTGCTTTGTTGTCTGATACAATGTGAAACTGGAGTTTCCAGTGTGTGAGCGGTTGGCTTTAAATATTTATTTAAAGTATGCAGCTTATCCACATTAAGATTGCAGCCTTTAGCAGTTAGCACACAAGGACATTTCACAATTTAAATTTGATTTATTGTCCATTTCAGTGTAAAAGGAGTCACAGAACACAGCTCAAAATAAGCGTGTGAGCATTTTAAAGCAGTTGTGTGTCTGTCAAAATTAGTTCTGGTACCGGATTGAGTTGATACTAACGGTACTGCAGAAACACTGGTATCGCTACATCTTTTTTTATTTCAGTATTGACTTGGTACCAAAGTACCTGTACTTTTGACATCACAAATTACATTTAATGTAAACATGCAGCGGCTGATGATTGATGATAAATACTGTAGCTATTGACGGTAACTGCTTATAGTTGAAACACATGCATCTCTTTATACAGTATGCAGGGGTGAATAAACGCAATGGCTTATAGGACTGAAGCCCAGGGGCCTTCAACTCCCATGGGGCCCAGCTTGCATATTTATTGTGTATGTGTGTGTGTTTTCATTAAGTATTAATGTGAAGTGTCATCTGTCAAATGGCGGACAGCCTTTGTGATAATTATCCGTATGGACAGATTCAGATTTTAAAAAAAGGCTGAGGGATATCACGACTGCATACATTAGCCATAACAGTGTTACTGGTATGATGCTGCCAGTTACTGCATGATAATAAGCACACAAAATGTACAAGATTAAAAAGAAAGAGTGCAAAATTTGTGCATCGTTTCTGCTGGTTAGTACTACACTTACGTTTAGTGCAGAATTCTGAGTTATTTTAGTGGAGTAGGCCATCTGTATTATTCAGCTTCAGATGTAGGCACCTTGCTACTCATCTGTGTCACTGCTTGTGTGTTGACAGCAGACATACTGAAGAAGATCCATGAGGTCTTGTCCATGTAAATGCTCTTTAAAGCCTCACAGCAAAGTTTAAACCGAACATAGCGTTTGATTGACAGGTAGATCTTCCAGGTTCTATAAAAACAAATGTTTTCCGACATGCTTAAAATTATCAGGAGGTTGTAAGCTGCTTGTAAGCAGCTCGGCTCCTCTCGTAATTCCTCTTACATGATGTGAGCCACGATCACACAAGCACCAACAATTTCCACGCAATTTCTCCCGGCTGAAAAAAATCAGTGGGGAGCTCGCACGACAGCTGAAAATTGCACCGTGTACGACCACCCTTAATGGCTTTAAGAATGGAAAAAATATCAGTTTTGTTTGAAAAATCATTTCGTCACTGAGGTGGGATGTTGTGTTCTCCTCATGTGACCAAAGCACTTCTTCTTTTACTGAAGAAGACATCAAGCGTATCTGAATATTTTTAAATAGCAGTGTAAATAGCATCTGCCACACAGTGCAACTATTTGCGCCCCAATAGACGGTGGACCCACAGAAAAACACGACAAACTAAACAATAGATGTTGCTGCAGTGGCGTCGTGTGCGAAAATGGTGTGTGAATGTGTAGTGTTGTCCTAGCGACCAAGGTTCAAATCCGCATTTTGTCCCACTCTTTTTCCCATCTGATTTCCTGTTTCTGAGGAGTCTGAGAGAGATATAGTTGCAGTGAGTCGTTATGTGTGTCACTTCTCCACTATTTTGAATCAGCAAGTCTGTAATATCTCTGACTGAAAACTGTCTGCTCTCCCTCACTGGCATTGTCTTCCAGCAGGATCTGATGGTTCAATCGAGAATATTTGTGCTGAACAGGGTTTATGCCAAAGGAAACTATTCCATCTCTAGATTCATGTCAATTCTTATTCCCAGCAGTGAAGCAGTGGTTGGTGGTAGTGGACAGGCTGCATGAGTTGGTCCTGCGATCTGTTTTGTGGTTGTGGAGAGGTCAGGAGCTGTGCTGGAGAATACTGGAGCTCCACAGCTTCAAACTTGTCTCTACAGGCATCATCTGGGTCTGTGTGCAAGAGGTAACAGTATATGCACAAGCTACCTTACACAATATGTTGAGCTGAACATAGGGTGTCCAGGGCCCATATGTATAAAACTTGTAAAAAAAATAAATACTTAAAAGGAATAGTTCTCCCAAAACATTTAAATTAACTCATTATTTACTCACTCATATGCCATCTGAAAACTTATATAACTAATTTTCATCTATGGAACACAAATGAAGATATTTTATAGGAGATATGATGTGTTTATATTCATGCAATGAAGTCAATAGTGTCCAAAACTTTCAACCTCCAAAAAGGACATGAATGCAGCATAAAAGTAATCGCTACTCAAGTTTAATCTATGTCTTCTGAAGCAATACAATGGGTTTGAGTGAGAAACAGACCAAAATGGAACACCTTTTTCCAATGTAAATCTTGACGTCTTTATAAGTCAACATTTATTCTGCTGCCTTTATGCCCTTTTTGGAGTTTGAAAGTTTTGGACTCCATAAACCTGCATTTTATGGATATAAACACATCATCTCCATCACAATATCTTTGTGACAAGTGCTGTCTCCGTACTATGAGGGGGCTTAAATCCTGACTGAAATTCTTCACAAATCCCATTTACTAGTATTTAAGACATGAATGGAAGATTTGATGTGGTTTCTTGATAAGTGGTTTGATAACTGCCAGCTTAACAGTTCTTGGGACATGTCCTAAAGAGTGACAAGGCAATAATGTCAGTCATGTCATTCAGAATAAATTTAAGGTGTTTTAACTGCAGGGCTCCAGACTAACATATGAAAGCAGTGGTGCCAGTTCCATCAAGTTCTACAGATGGTGGCACCTGCAATGTATGAAATATGAGACATTCCCCTAGCGGCCACTAGAGATCGCTAGAAGATTGGGGACTTTAAGTTTGAAATGTTTTATGTTCTTGTCTTGTCTTTGTTCCTGGTTCCCTCCCTGATTGTTTTCCAGCTGTCTTATTCACCTTGCTAGTCTTGGTGTATATAATGCCCTTTGTTCTGTGTTTTTGTCATTTCTTGTCCATTCTTGGCTGTAATGTTTGTATCCAAGTTTCTAATGTTTCCTGTTTCCAGAGTTCCTTGTTTTGTTTTGTTTTTTTGTTTTTTGTTCATATTAAAGAAGCTGCAGTTAGATCCTCATCTCTCATCTCTACACTTGTTACAGAAGAACAGTCCTACCCTAATCTAGCAGCTTTTATTTTTGGCAAGCCAAGTTGTGAACCCATGGAGAATCCAGTGGCTCAGCTAACCAGCCTCCACCAAGGCTCAATGGATTTGTCTGAGTACAGTCTGAAGTTTCTCAAATTGTCAGAGAGAGCTAGGTCATATGGCTGGGACGATGAAATGCTAAAGATTGAGCACAGGATGCACTTATCTGATGGTATGAGAAAGAGCATGTCTGACTTACATGACCATTCTTCCTCGAGAGACTATATGTGCTTAGATTTTTGGGAAGAGAGAAAGCTTTTCATGTTTAAGGAATTCAACTCACTCATGTCCACTGAGCCCTCTGTGTCCCCAGCTGCCCTGACCACTGCTTTCACAGCCGCCCTGACGTCCGCGTCCCTGGCCGCCCTGACCTCAGTGTCCCCGGCCACCCTGACGTCCAAGCCCCTGCCAGCTTGACCTCCGAGCCCTTGGAGTCCCCAGCCACCTTGACCTCCGAGCCCCCAGTGGCTCTGCCCTCCCTGACCTCAGAGCCCCAGCCCCTAGCCATTTGCCTGGTCCCCCGTGGTCCCCTGTTCCACCAGCACCCTCGTGTCTGTTCTCAAGTTGGTAGCTTCGAATTCCCCCATCCAGAACTCCCTCCCTGATTGTTTTCCAGTTGTGTCTCGTTCACCTTGTTAGTCTTTGTGTATATAATACCCTCCTCTTTTCTGTCTTTGTCAGTTCTTGTCCGTTATTGGCTGTAATGTTTGTATCCCAGTTTCTGTTTCCTGGTTCCAGAGTTCCTTGTTTTTTAAATTTGTTTATAAAATATTATTTGTTTTGAGTGCATATTAAACAAGCTGCATTTAGATCCTCGTCTCTACACTTATTTCACACAAAACCTGTAAAAAAAATTTCTACAATCAAAGAGCATTATAAGACAATTTAGACTGAAGGAAAACTAATATTTTGATCCATAATAATTATGAAAATGTACCATAGTTCTTCCAAATTATCCATAGTTTTAACAATTTGTAATAAGACCATTGTAACCACAAGTTAAAATATACAAACATGGCTCCTCATACCATAATCAGCTACTCTTATAAAACAAACTGTGGCATTTTTATTATGAAAATAAACACATTTCAACTATAAATAATAATAATAAAAAAAAGGTGGTATCAAAGGAATTGTATTCAAACAATAGTAGTGGTCGACTGATATGGGTTTTTTAATGGCCGATGCCGATATCCAGAGTGCAGGGTGGCCGATAGGCCGATATATCACACAATTTAATACAGAATTTAACAAACATAAAATTGCTAAAAAACAATAAACTCTTATTTAGCACTATATTTACTCAATTTCACACAAAACTAAAAAAAATAATATTGTATTTTAAATGGTAAATAGCAGATTCTTCAGATTTCTGTTTAGTCATCAAATTTTAGTAATTTATTTGCACATGAAGAAATTGTTAATATATTAGGAAGAAAGAAATAATGATACACACAGTAGTCCAGAAACCATGTATGGCATGTCCACATTAGCAATCGCATTAACTCAAAAAATACCAAATCAAACCAATTGTGCATACAGTGCATAGTGAATAATACATTTACTTATAGCGCACGTGAAGAGCTTTTACTTTGGGCTGCTGTTCCAGTAAGAAGGAAGCAGGAGCCAGGGTTGCAGTCCAGATAAATCAGATTTTCAGCTCTGCGAGCTGAAAGCGCAGATCTCTTTCCAACGAGAGACAAGGGACTGCTGCATTATCTGCCTTACGGAAATTTGGATGTCTGCGGAGATTCCAGACTCAGCCATCAAACCCGCGGGGTTCTCCATGCACAGAGCAGACAGAGCGAAAGACCTCTCAGGTAAAAGCAGAGGTGGTGGTGTATGTTTTATGATCAGCAAATCCTGGTGTGATCAGAGGAACATACATTCTATCAAGTCTTTCTGCTCTCCAGATCTAGAATTTCTCATGATTCTATGTCGACCATTCTGGCTACCGAGGGAATTCACAGCGGTCATTATCACTGCTGTATACATCCCGCCACAAGCCGACACAGACCGGCACTCAAGGATCTATATGGGATTATAAGCAAACAGGAAACCGCGCACCCTGAGGCCGCGTCCATTGTGACCGGGGACTTTAATAAAGCCAGTTTCAAATCAGTTGCACCAAAATACCACCAACACATTAGTTTCAACACACGAGGGGACCGGGTTTTGGACCATTGCTACTCTCCCTTCTGGGATGGCTACAAATCCCTCCCCCGCCCACCATTTGGCAAATTGGACCACTCTTCCATTCTGCTTCTGCCCGCTTACGGGCAGAAATGGAAACAGGAAGCACCCACCCTCAGAACGATCCAGTGCTGGTTGGACCAATCAGACTCTACGCTACAAGACTGTTTTGATCACACAGACTGGGAGATGTTCCGGTCCACCTCTGATGACAACATCGAGCTTTACACTGTTAGCGTAATGTGTTTAATCAGAAAGTGCATAGAGGACGTCGTTCCGACCAGAATAATACGGATCTATCCGAACCAGAAGCCATGGATTAATAGCGATGTTCGCGCGGCACTTAATGTGTGGACCTCCGCTTTTAATTCCGGGAACGTGGAGGAGCATAAACAAGCCAGTTATGCCAAACAGTTATGCTGTTATCAGAACAGCAAAACGCCAGTACAGGAACAAGATTGAAGGACAGTTTAACACCACCAACTCTAGAAGCATGTGGCAGGGAATTAACATCATCATGGACTTTAAAGGGAATAAAAACTCCGCCATGAACACCGCTGCCTCTCTCCCGGATGAGCTAAATACTTTTTATGCTCATTTTGAGGGAAATAACACCGCCCTCGCGGAGAGAGCTCTCGCGGCCGAAGCTACAGAGGTTAGTTCACTCTCCGTCTCTGTAGCGGATGTAACACGATCCTTCCGACGGGTGAATATCCGCAAAGCCGTGGGTCCAGACGGCATTCCGGGCCGCGTCATCAGAGTGCTGGCTGGTGTTTTTACAGACATTTTCAACCTTTCCCTCTCTTTGTCTGTAGTCCCCACATGCTTTAATGCGTCCACCATTGTGCCTGTTCCAAAGCAATCAAAAATCACTTGCTTAAATGACTGGCTTCCTGTTACTCTGACCCCCATCATCAGCAAATGCTTTGAGAGACTAATCAGAGATTACATCTACTCTGTGCTGCCTCTCTCTCTAGACCCATTGCAGTTTGCTTACCGCAACAACCGCTCCACTGATGATGCCATTGCATCTACAATACACACTCTCTCTCACCTGGAAAAAAGAACACTTATGTGAGAATGTTGTTTGTAGACTACAGCTCAGCATTCAACACCATAGTGCCCTCCAATCTTGATGAGAAACTCCGGGCTCTGGGCTTAAACAGCTCGCTGTGCAGCAGGATCCTGGACTTCCTGTCAAGCAGACGCCAGGTGGTTAGAATAGGCAGCAACATCTCCTCATCACTGACCCTCAACACTGGAGCCCACAGGGCTGTGTTCTCAGCCCACTCTTGTATTCCTTGTACACACATGACTGTGTGGCAACACATAGCTCCAATGCCATCATTAAGTTTGCTGATGACATGACAGTGGTATGTCTGATCACTGACAATGATGAAACAACCTACAGAGAGGAGGTGCACACTCTGACATACTGGTGTCAGGTGCACAACCTCTCCCTCAACGTCAGTAAGACAAAGGAGCTAGTGGTGGACTTCAGAAGAAAAGACAGAGAACACAGTCCCATCACCATCAATGGAGCACCGGTGGAGAGAGTCAGCAGCTTCAAGTTCCTTGGTGTCCACATCACTGAGGAACTCACCTGGTCCATCCACATGGAAGTCATTGTGAACATGACTCATTAGCGCCTCTTCTTCCTGAGATGGCTGAGGAAGTTTGGAATGAACCACCACATCCTCACACGGTTCTACACCTGCACTGTAGAAAGCATCCTGACTGTCTGCATCTCGGCCTGGTATGGCAATAGCACAGTCCACAACCGCAAAGCCCTGCAAAGGGTGGTGCGAACTGCCAGACACATCTTCAGAGGTGAGCTTCCCTCCCTCCAGGACATCTATACCAGGCGGTGTGTGAAAAAAGCTCGGAGGATCATCAGAGACTCCAGCCACCGAGCCATGGGCTGTTCTCACTGCTACCATCAGGCAGGCGGTATCGAAGCATCAGGACCCGCACCAGCTGACTTCATGATAGCTTCTTCCCCCAAGCAATCAGACTTATCTCCCACGATCAAAATACATCAGCACTGCACTCTTTATTACTCTTACTCTTATATCTCACACCGGACTGTCATAAATTATATTATGATTATATTATATTCTCTCTTAACAACTTACTATCAACCGACAGCCTGAATGTCAATACAGTACAATACAACTTACTGTACATTCTATATATACTATATATACTTTTTTTATTGAATAATGTGTATCTATATTGTGTGTATTGTATACTGTACAGTGTATGTTATTATTTGTATATTGTGTTGTGTGTAATTATGTGTATATTAGACTTTAAATTGTGTTGTGTTAATCTGATGTTATTGTAAATTGGTATATGTGTCATCACTGTCACGACTGCTATGTTGATCGGAACTGCACCCAAGAATTTCACACACAATTGCACTTGTGTATATGGCTGTCTGACAATAAAAGTGATTTGATTTTGATTTAATCCCCAGCAATTCATAAAGTTCATGCAGTGTATGTGACATAAAAGTTGTGCCTTGGTCGGTTAGGATTTCTTTCGGAATCCCCACCCGGGAGATAATTTTTAAGAGTGCCTCCGCAACACTGCATGCTGAGATGTTGCATAAAGGCACTGCTTCCGGATATTGCGTTGCATAATCCTCCAGGACAAATACAAACCGATATCCGTGTGCTGACCACTCTAATGGCCCAAGCAGGTCCATACCAATTCTTTCTAAAGGGGGCGCGTGGTGCCTCCAATCAATGGTAGTGGCGCAGTGGCACTCTTTGGGTGGCCGGTGGATTTACTAACTGACATTCACGGCATGCCACACCCCATCTGCATTTTCATCCTTGTGAATACCCGGCCAGTAAAAGCGGGCCATTAAATGGTGCAGTGTTCTCTCTTGTCCTAAGTGACCCGCCATCGGATTACGGTGAGCTGCCTGGAAAAGTGTTCCCCGATGGCTCCTCGGGACTAATAACTGGGTTGTATATTCATGGGCTTGAGTGTCCCGTGTCACTCGATACAACCGGTCCCTAATAATTGAAAAATACGGATATTTGAGGGCGACATCATGCTGGAGCTGCTGGCAATTACTCTCACTTGGTCAAACACGTGCCTAAGTGTTTCTTCACGCGACTGCTCTGAATGGAAATCCCCCTCCGGGAACTTCCTCAGGACTGGAGTGCCAGAGGATTCCCCTCCTGCGTCATCCTGATGCTGAGCAGACGTGGATGGCCCCGGCTCTGCCTCCCCAGCCATCGCGTCACACATCACACACAGAGATTTCGGTTTGCAGGACCACACATAATGCTTTTAATAATCTTTTAAACCTGGCCAATTGGTCCCCAGAATCTGTGGATGGGTGAGGTGGGAATTAACCGCAGCCTCCACTCCATGCTTTACCCCCGAAATTGAATGATGGTAGTCACTACCGGATATCTGTGAACATTCCCATGCACACACCTTACCATCACCTTGTGTTTTGTAACCAAAGCCCCATCATGAACCACACCATGGTGAATCGAGGTTTGATTACAACCCGAATCCACCGGGGCTTGATATGAATGCTCCTTAATTTTTACTGGTATACAGTACGTCCCTGCTCGATCGGGGGCAGTCTGTGGCATGTCGGGGACCCGAATCCACTTCTCCACCTCCATTACTGGACACCTGTCTTGGACATGGCAGAGACATCAACCTGGGAAGGACGATGGACAGGGGTAGGGGAGGGGGCCAGTGCATAGTGCAGCCCGTGGCGGCAGGGCGCCGGTTTGGGTGGAACCACTCCCCATTTCCAGGGAGCAGGTATAGGGCGAGAGGGAGGAGAAGGAGGGACAAGAGGGAGAGAGAGAGAGAGAGAGAGATCTGGACTGCTCTCCGGCTTCCAGGTAGGGCGCCATGTGGGCTTCAGCTAGCTGGACGGCGTCATCCACCGATGAGGGGCGATGGCACTGGACCCATTCTGCAGTTCTTCAGGGCAGGTGAACAGTTAACTTCTCCAGCACCATCAGCTCGATGTCATCTTCCACACTGCGGCCTTGCTTGGCTAGCACCCATTTCCGGCAGGCATCACGGAGCTGGTGGGCAAATGCGAACAGGCGGCCAGTGTCACTGAGGGAGTGGAACTGCTGGCAGTGTTGTTCTGGGGTGTGGCCAACCCGTTGCAGGACAGCGGTCTTCAGCTTCATGTAGTCCAGGCAGTCCTTAGCTGGTAGTTGCTGTGCCACGAGCTGGGCCTCCCCAGAAAGCAGCGGCAGCAGGCGGAGGGCCCACTGGGTTTGCGGCCAGCCTGAGGCGGTGGATGACTGCTCAAAGAAACTCACAAACGCCTCCGGCTCATCTTGGGGACCCATCTTCTTGAGCAAGAGGAGCGGCTTTACCTCTGCCTCTGGGGTCGCTGCGGAGGATCCACCTGGAGCTAGCCAGCTCCGAAAGGCCTGCCAATCCTCAGCCTGTGCCTGGAGGTGCTCCTGGAAGTGCCGTTCTTGATCGAGGATGGCTTGCTGGTGAGTCTCTTGGATGCAAGCCAAGGTGTGGATGACTTCGCCCAGTGGTGAGGTGTCCATGGCGACCAGTCTTCTTCCTCTGTAGAAGTTCCAGTAAGAAGGAAGCGGGAGCTGGGGTTGCAGTCCAGGTAAATCAGATTTTATTCTCACAACTCAAACTCAAGTCTGCTTTTCAGCCAGTCTCTATGGTTTTGCACACAGAGCTTCACACTAACAACAAACAGTATCACGTAAACAGTAATCAACAGCTTTCAGATTTGGGGTGTGTGTGCCTCGGACTCTCTCTCTTGGTCCGACGCCCTTTTAAAGCCCATTTCCATCGCCACTGAAACGAGAGACAGATATTTAATGTTAACAATCACCAGGTGATGGTCCTTACCGCTTCCTCTCTCCCCAGTGACAGACACACGACCACTGACTTGCTGACTTGCTACCTTGCTGCCTAATCAGTTAATAGCTTCACTGACAGCTGTTTTGAATGTTACTCTTAAAGTAACTGGTCTCCGAACAGTTTGAAAAGCACCTTATTTTCATCCTACCTCCATATACAGCCTCTGGAGGCAGCATTCTCCTGGTTTCGGATGCAGCCTTGAGGTAGTACTCACGTGCTCGTGCGGATCCAGTGCAAGCAGCAGCAATCTCCTGACAGTTTAAACGGCCTAAATCGCCTGCTTGGATTGTCACCGACCATCATGATTTGTGAATGAGAGGAACTTTTGATACTGATCCTGAAGTTTTTGATTCTGGTTTGATAGAATACGCGCTTCAGAGGAATAATTAGATGAGCGCTCGATGGGAAGAAAACGCTGGATTTTCGTGATGTTTGTGAATTACATATTTTTAAATGAGGTATCTGCATATTTGCAAATGGTATTTAATACAAGTTTTATTGATATTTGACTTTTATCATTAGAAAAGAAAGTTAAAGGTGACAGGGAACAGTTGAGAAGAGACTGTTAGAATATGTGCTTTTGAGGAAGATTTATGATTACTCCACAACATGCTGGATCTGCTGAAATTGTGTGAGGATGGTTTATAACATCTGTTTAAATGAGATATGCGCATATTTGCAGATGGTATATGATATTAGTTTTATTGATATTTGCCTTTTTATCATTAGACAAGACAGAGTCAAAAGTTACAGGGAACTGTTGGGGAGAGACAGGGAGAATGAAACAGGTGAGCACTTTAACATTATGAGCTCAAATGTGTCTGCCACGGCACTGATATGTGAACTGTTTAAATGACACTGTGTTGCACTATTATTGTAGTAACACGATGGCACGTTACAACAAAATTAACCATGACTGGTCGTTTACATGTCTCAGTCGCTTCACATGTAAGCAGGCGATTTTTGGCACCCTCAAGAAAAAAATCGGCCAAATGGGATAATTTATTTGGGCCAATGCTGATAATTAAAAAGTCAGAATATCGGCCGATATACTGGCCTCAGCGATATATCAGTTGACCACTATTCACTAGTACAACCTCTCAAAAAAAAATTTCGCACCTGCATTAAACATTATCACAGCAGGTTTGGTCTCGTTGGTCTTAATCTGCTATGCTGCTGCTATGCCCCAAAGCGGCAGATCTCCAGCTTTATGAGCGCTATTGATCAGATTTCTTCCACTCCATTGGATGCGTATCTTAACTCTTTTGTAAATGTACAATTAAGACTGTCCTAGTTTTGTCTGGTCACCCTAGCTGGATACATACCATACATGTCAAAGGCCCAGAACACTCTTACAGGCACACATACTTTTTACTGATCATACTTGTGTATTTTGCAGGTATCTTTGATGAACTTCGTGTTTGTGGTTTTGTGGACATTTGCTCTGCCATTTCCGAGGATGCGCCCTTTGGCCTTTAATGTGTCCTCTGTTTGGGCCTGTGTGATGGTTGTGTGTAAAATGATGTACCAGCTCAAATTCATCAAACCATCTGAGTATTCCTCAAACTGCACTGCTGTAAGTATGTGTCTGTGTATTATTTTTAAGACTGCTCCCATAGACACATGACAATTAAACATGTTAACTGCCTCATGTTGCTCTATCCTATTGCCTTATCCTTTATCTTATCTTAGCTGCAGTCATCTAATGAGAGTTGGGCTGGTGATAACACCGCTGAGCTCTTGAGGAACTCTGCTCTGTATGTGGCACCAGTAGATCCAGCACTTTGGGTCGGGGGACTGAGAAAGTGTGAGGATCGCATCCTGTCCTGTATCTGGGTATTTTGCTGATTATTTTTTAGAATAAACATTCCCAAAAAAAATCTAAGATTTTCTCCAGAATGCAAAAAATTTACATTAGTGATGTGAAGAGAAATTAAGAGAGAGAATTTTTTTTAATGCAATTGAAGCTGACTGCATTGTCTAGATATTCACACTGGTGAATAATATAATTTTGTGTTTGTATGTTTTTATGGTGATTCCATGTGCATAGAATCACCTGTTAATTTTAGGTCTCCTTGTGTTTGACGTGACTGTCCATCGTCACCAGCTGCATCACCGTCTTCAAAATGGCCTTAAAGTGACACACAGCAGTGTGTTATTCCAGGGTGTGACACGGCAGCATCTGGACCAGGGCATCCTTCCCTTCCTCAAATACTTCACCAACTATTTCTTCTACAAATTTGGTTTAGAGGTGCAGAGAAAGGATATAAAATATTGGAACGTTGTCAAACTTGTTGATGTATCATATTGCACTGCTGAAAAGTCTAAGGGGGTTTGCTGAACTTAGCTTGTTTTGAGCAGCCTGATCAAACGTTCAGCTGGTATAAGTGTTCAGTCAGCTGGTCTCCAAATGCCCAAGGCTCTTTTAAAACCATCTTAGTAGAATCCAGGCCAAACAGCTTGGTTACCGGCTAAGACCAGCAAACCTACGTAGTCTGATTTTAAGCTCTTTTTTTAACAGAGTGATATGCGATATGATGCTAGTAATTAATTTTTTTATTGAGGTTGTACAGTTTTACATAATATGCTTCCAGTAAAAAAAAAAAAAAAATAAATAAAAAAAGTAAACAGCAAAAGAGCTCAAGCACAAATCCAAATTATATGGATCTCTGCAAACAGGCATAGTTAGCGGAGGGGAGAAAAAAATATACAGTATATACATATATGTACATATACACATATACACATTGTATGGTTGTTTAGATCAGTGTTACTATCAGAAATAATTAATCATTATTTCTTTATTAATTAATATTTAAATTAAATAATAGAATCTAACTCATTAAAAACTCATACAGGGCTCCAGTAAATGTAGTGCGCTATGTTCAGGAGCAGGTTTGGTTATAACAATAATTAATAATTATTAAAGATAATTATTAATTATTAAAATCAATAGAACATTGATGAGAATCATTGTTAGCTTTTTTTAATCCTTTAAATCAACAATTATCAAAGATAATCATCAATTATTAACATCGATGAAACATTGTTTAAAATTAACACTAGTTTATTGATTCTTCAAATTCAAAAATCATCAAAGATAATTATCAATTATCAAAAATGAATAGAATATTAATGAGGATTAATATCGCCGGGGCACCACCCTGGAATCAGGGACTAATAACCAGATAGTATAACAGTCCCAATATTAGATTGTTCTCTTTGGAAAATCGACATCCGAATATCGATTTTCAAAAAGAAACAATGAAGGCTTGAATCCGAGCACTGACATCCCCTATCAGCATCTGACACAGGTGTATGCAAACAAACCAAAACACTTCTCTTTGAAATATAACAAAGTTTATTTATGCAGTAATATCAATTAATAATCAATACAATGCAGTCAATAAACTTCCGACTTACAACTACAAACTAAACAGTGACATGATTAGATATGGTAACGTCATGGTTACTGGTGTAACCTCCGTTCCCTGATGGAGGGAACGAGACGTTGGTGTCGATGTAGTGACACTAGGGGTCACTCTTGGGAGCCCGAGACACCTCTGGTCTTTGATAAAAGGCCAATGAAAATTGGCGAGTGGTATTTGCATGCCACTCCCCCGAACATACGGGTATAAAAGGAGCTGGTATGCAACCACTCATTCAGGTTTTACGCTGAGGAGCCGATATAAGGTCCGGCCATTTCAGCGGGTAGTTCAGCGTTGTGGCAGGAGGGACCAACGTCTCGTTCCCTCCATCAGGGAACGGAGGTTACACCAGTAACCATGACGTTCCCTATCTGTCACTCACTCGATGTGGGTGTCGATGTAGTGACACTAGGGGTCCCTATACAAAATGCCACAAGGCTGAACTGTGTTACGTGAACTGGTGGTGTGTGGTGGGCAGACTTGCTTTGTGCCTCATAGCCAGCACACCAGGTCGATACATAACCTCCCCCAACACAGTTATGAGTGTCGAACGGCCCTTTTTGGGGACAAGTCGACTACCCAGAGATAGAGACAGGCTTAACCCAGTCGTGGCCTCATTCCCCTTCTCTTTTTCCACTCCCTAAAAAAGAAGGGGGATTATCCGACTGGGCCGCCAGATCTAGTCGGGGGGTGTCCCTCCCAAGGGGAGGACACCGCGGAGACCACACCTCACCCCAAGAGAGGGGGGGATATTTAAGTGGAAGGATACATCACATGGTCTTTCCAACCATGTGGAGAGCCTTCAAGGTAGATCCTGCCCAATGGGGGAGAAGTTACTACAACATGGAGACTGAGGTAGAGGGGCTCTGCCCAAGGAAGACGCAGTTTGCCGGCAGGGAAATGAATTAGCGAAAGATATAGATCGCATGGGGTTAGCCTTACAGGGAACCGCCACATGCGGAGCACCTACCCCAGAACCGGGCTCTTAGTTAGCGCATGTACTGAGCCGGCACGAGACTGCCACAGGGCTCGGAGGAAGTCAACCAGGGAACAACTTTTGTGAACACTACTGGGAATTAACAGCGCACGTCTTCAGCTCAAAAGGAGGTGGAAGGCGCTATGTGCAAGCGATACACCCGGCCGGCTATCCCGGGCTTATCCGCTTGTGTTGCGTGCCACTACCTGGGATGAAACCGGTTGCACCCGGAGATTGTAGAACCTTGCAAAGGTGTTGGGTGTTGCCCAGCCCACTGCTCTGCAAATGTCTGTTAGAGAGGCACCTCTGGCCAGGGCCCAAGAAGCCGCTACACCACGGGTAGAATGGGCTCGTAGCCCTACCGGGGGCGGCCTGTTTTGGGCAAGATATGCCATAGTTATGGCGTCAATGAGCCAGTTGGCGATCCTCTGCTTGGAGACAGCGCTTCCTTTCCACTGTGCACCAAAGCAGACAAAGAGCTGCTCAGAGATTCTAAAGCTCTGCGTGCGATCCATATAGATGCGTAAAGCGCACACCGGACACAGCAACAACAGGGCTGGGTCTGCCTTCTCCTGGGGCAGCGCTTGCAGGTTCACCACCTGGTCCCTAAAAGGAGTGGAGGAAACCTTGGGCACATAGCCCGGTCGGGGTCTCAGGATCACGTGAGAATAGCCCGGACCGAACTCCAGGCACGTTTCGCTGACAGAGAACGCTTGCAGGTCACCTACCCTCTTGATGGAAGTGAGCGCAGTCAGGAGGGCAGTCTTCAAGGAGAGTGCCTTAAGCTCGGCTGACTGCAAAGCTCAAAGGGGGCTCTCTGTAGACCCTGAAAAACTACAGAGGTCCGATGAGGGAATGAGGCGCGGCCTGGAGGGATTCAGCCTCCTGGCGCCTCTTAGAAACCTGATGATCAGATCATGCTTCCCTAAGGACTTACCGTCGACTGCGTCGTGGTGTGCTGCTATGGCAGCAACGTACACCTTCAAGGTGGAAGGGGACAGCCTCCCTTCCAACCTCTCTTGCAGGAAGGAAAGCACTGATCTGACTGTGCATCTCTGGGGGTCTTCCCGACGGGAAGAACACCACTTAGCGAACAGACGCCACTTAAAGGCATACAGGCGCCTCATAGAGGGAGCCCTAGCCTGAGTGAACATGTCTACCATCGCAGGTGGGAGACAGCTTAGGTCTTCCGCGTCCCGTCCAGGGGCCAGACATGGAGATTCCAGAGGTCTGGGCACGGGTGCCGGATGGTGCCCCTTCCCTGAGAAAGAAGGTCCTACCTCAGGGGAATTTGCCTGGGGGGAGCTGTCGCGAGGAGTGTGAGGTCCGAGCACCACGTCTGGGCAGGCCAGTAGGGTGCTTACCAGGACGACCTTCTCATCGGCCTCCCTGACCTTGCACAGGGTCTGTGCAAGCAGGCTCACTGGGGGAAAATGCATATTTGGGAATGCCAGGGGACCAGCTGTGTGCCAGCGCGTCTATGCCGAGGAAGGCCTTGGTCAGGGCGTACCAGAGCGGGCAGTGGGGAGGATTCTTGGGAGGCGAACAGGTGAACCTGTGCCTGTCGAATTGACTCCAAATCAGCTGAACCACCTGAAGGTGGAGTCTCCACTCTCCCTTGAGGGTAACCTGTTGTGACGGCGCGTCCGCCGAAGTGTTGAGGTTGCCCGGGATGTGAGTGGCTTGCAGCGACTTGAGGTGCTGCTGACTCCATTGGAGGAGACGGCGGGCGAGTTGTGACATACAGCGGGAGCGCAGACCGCCTTGGCGGTTGACATATGCTACCGCTGCCGTGCTGTCTGTCCGAACTAGCACATGCTTGCCCTGGATCAATGGCCGGAACCTCCACAGATCGAGCAGAATTGCCAGTAACTCGATGCAGTTGATGTGCCAACGCAGCCGCGGACCCGTCCAGAGGCCGGCGGCTGTGTGCCCATTGCCAACAGCGCCCCAGCCCGTTTTGGAGGCGTCTGTCGTGACCACGATGCGCATGGAGACCAGTTCTAGGGGAACACCTGCTCGTAGAAACGAGAGGTTGGTCCAAGGGCTGAAAAGACGGTGACAGACCAACGTAATGGCCACGCGGTGAAGCGGCCTCATATGCATAAACCCGAGCGGGGTGGCCACCGCCGAGGATGCCATATGCCCCAGGAGCCTCTGAAAAAGTTTCAGTGGAACCGCTGTTTTCTGTTTGAACGCCTTCAAACAGGCCAGCACCGACTGGGCGCGCTCGTTCATAAGGTGCGCCGTCAAGGAGACTGAGTCCAACTCCAAACTGAGAAAAGAGATGCTCTGAACCGGGAGGAGCTTACTCTTTTCCCAGTTGACCTGAAGCCCTAGTCGGCTGAGGTGTGAGAGCACCAGGTCCCTGTGTGCGCATAACACGTCTCGAGAGTAAGCTAAGATTAGCCAGTCATCGAGATAGTTGAGAATGCGAATGCCCACCTCCCTTAACGGGGGAAGGGCAGCCTCTGCGATATTCGTAAAAACGCGAGGAGACAGGGACAGGCTGAAAGGGAGGACTTGTACTGATACGCCTGACCCTCAAACGCAAACCGCAGGAAGGGTCTGTGTCGAGGAAGGATCGAGATGTGAAAGTATGCATCCTTCGGGTCTACCGCCGCGAACAAATCTTGATGCCGGACGCTCGCTAGAATGCGTCTTTGCGTCAGCATCTTGAACGGGAGTCTGTGTAAAGCCCGGTTCAGTACTCGCAGGTCCAAGATTGGCCGCAACCCACTGCCTTTTTCGGTACAATGAAGTAGGGGCTGTAAAACCCTTTCTTCATCTCGGCTGGAGGGACAGGTTCTATCGCGTCCTTCCGTAGGAGGGTAGCGATCTCCGCGCAAGGTAGCAGCGTTTTCGTCTTTCACCAAGGTGAAGTGGACACCGCTGAACCTGGGCGGATGCCCGGCGAAGTGAATCGCGCAGCCGAGTCGGACGGTCCGGACCAGCCCTCGTGACGGACTGGAAGGCGTAAGCCATGCGTCCAAGTTCCGCACAAGGGGGACCAAAGGGATAACGTCATCGGATGTACCAGCAGGTGGGGGCTCCTTGTGACCACCCCCGGAACAGCCTGGGATGGGGGAGGAAGAGGTCTGTCCTTGTGACCCGTGGAGACTGTCACATCGGGGGCGGATTTGTGCCACAGCTGGGCGCTCAGGGCAGGAGACCGCCGCTGGAGCGCCAACCTGCCAAATGGAGTGGTGGACGGTGGTCGTGATGCCAGCCGTACACACCGGATACGTGACCCAGGGAACAAGGAAACCACTCTTGCTGAGCTCTTGAGTACTGCAGCCACTTGGGCATGCAGCGCAATTAAATGCAAAAGGTAACAAAAAGATGAAGATCTGCTTACCAGCTCCAGAGCAGCGGGTTTCGTTGTCCCTGAGTCGCCTGTCTCAAGGGCGCTTTAAAGCCTTTCACGGGTTCTGGGTGGCCGCGAGACGGGTGGCGTCTGCTTCCTGCGGTGGGCTCCACGCCAGGGCCGGGCCGAAGGGGCGGGCTGCAGCGGAGCCGGTGCAGTCACCGCAGGGGGACGCCCTTGGCGATGAGTAGACGGGGTGCGGGATCTTGAGCCGCGCCGGGGCAGGATATGCCGGATAGCATCCATCTACTGCTCTACCATCGAGAACTGCTGGGCAAAGTCCTCGACGGTGTCGCCGAATAGGCCCGCCTGGGAAATGGGGCAGCAAGGAATCGTGTCTTGTCGGCCTCACCCATCTCGACCATGTTGAGCCAAAGGTGGCGCTCCTGGACCACTAGTGTGGCCATCGTCCGCCCGAGAGACCGCGCCGTGACCTCCGTCGCTCGGAGAGGCAGACGAGCGTGCTGGGGAATGGGAGGTCCGCGGGGGGATACCCGGCGGAGGCGGTCCCATTGGGGTCCCCAAATCGCCCCCAGTGCTAACCACGCTGGCCTCAAACCCGTGGGTATAAGGACCGAGGCGGGAGCCTCTGGGGTAGCTCACTTTTGAGCCTCGACCGCAACGTTACCATGGACATATTCTCGCAATGAGAACATGACCATCCACGAACGCTGTCTCCGCGTGAGCAGTGCCCAGACATGAAAGACAGTGATCGTGACTGTTAGAAGGCGAGAGATAACGAGCACAACCAGGAATAACACACAATCGGAAAAGCATCTTTAAAAAGACGCATCTTTAAAAAGACTTTCCGTGTGTGCGCTCTTTTAGAGAAATATATACTCTTTTAGAGGGGAAAAATGCTCTTTCAGAAAATATACTCTCTAGTTTTTCTGCCGAAGCGCCCAGGGGCATTCTCTGCAGTGCACCAGTGCAAAGGAGGGAGAAGCCGCTGAAATGCGCTGTCAGATCCAGCAGAGATGAATGAACAGTAGTATTCAGCTCAGTGAGCATGACCGTTCGGCTCCGAAGAGAAAATCTGAATGAGTGGTTGCATACCAGCTCCTTTTATACCCGTATGTTCGAGGGAGTGGCATGCAAATACCACTCGCCAATTTTCATTGGCCTTTTATCAAAGACCAGAGGTGTCTCGGGCTCCCAAGAGTGACCCCTAGTGTCACTACATCGACACCAACGTCGAGTGAGTGACAGATAGGGAACCAAAATAATCCTATAGCACATGAAAGGTGTGTGTGTGTGTGTGTGTGTGAGAGAGAGAGAATGTGTGTGTGTGTGTGTGTGTGTGCAAGGAGGGACGCACACAAAATGGCGGATGTGACTCTCATGGAGAATAGGTCACGCGAGATTTCTGGCCAGAGAATATGGCCACGAATGTGGGTGGAGAGAAGCCAGTAAATGGCGTCTGCCAGTTTACCGCGTGTCTCCGCTTGTACGATAACTTAGGGACAAAGCTGAGCTTTATCACGAAGTTATCTACTAGCCAAAAGTGTGTGCGAGAATGTTTGTGAGGGGTCACGTGTGTGTGGTTAGTACGAGAGAGAGAGAGAGAATTAAGTGACGGCACCAAAGCCGGTTTCGCGATCGTGGGAGAGAAAGCAGCTGTTAGTTTATCACTCAGTGACGCGGTGGACAGCTCGTAAACCGTCCCGCGGTCTTTGATTCTTTAATGGATAAACTCAGTGTGCCGGTCTCACCCGCGATGGTGGAAATGCACAACAGTCCAATGTGGATGGACTATAACATAGCAGATCTCATTCATGATAACAGTACATTACAGTAATACCTTGAGTATTATTAGCAGCAATGAGCGGACTTGGCAGTCCATAAAACTGTACAAGCAATAACCTTGATACACAAGAATAACACTATAATATTCTATCTCTGCCCAGACGTAAACCTCTTACTTGAATCGCATGAGGATGCAGCTAGAATGTGTGTTCATCTGTCGTTTGACTCCGACTCATTTCCTTGAGGCTGGGGTGATGACGGGAGGCCGTTTCCTCACTCTGTCGGTGGGCGGTACGGCTGCTGATTCTCGGCGGGCTGGTGGAGAAATCAGCGACGTCGACTTGATTGAAGATGGAAGAGAAATCTTTTATCTCTTCACTTCTGCAGGCAAACGGATGAAGATGCGGATTGCTCAGCGGTCTCTTTCGGATCCATTAGAGTGTTCGGAGGAACACAGAGTAATCTCAACTCGTCCAGCGAGATGGAGATTGTATGGCCACAGTTTCAAGTCAGACGGTACTTCCTTGTGCCACGAGGCTACACCTGAGAGCAGCAATGAGCTGCATGTACGCACAGCGAGCAAAGTTGCTGGAAGCAAATCCCGGAAGCATCTCAGAGTTATTTCTACTCCCGATGATGTCATGGTTGAGGGCCGTTCTATTATGTGCCTCATCCAATAGGAGTTGAGAGTTCGATCCTTTAGTGAGCAAAGCTTCATGGGATTTGTAGTCTGTTTTGGACTCCCTTTGTTTGATTTTGGCGCGGTTTTTATCAGTAAGATTTATGACTTTGTATGTGGGCCTCAGTTTGGTTTTACGACTGTGTTAGGCCTGCCTTTGTCTTCTATCTGAATACATGAGGCCCAACAACATACATACACACACACACACACACACACACACATGCACATACAAAGGAAAACATACAAAGCAGAAAAGATCATATTCATATTCACAGGCTTATTGTTTTAAACCATCACAGTTGACAAGGACACTGTAAAAAATTTGTCCACAGTGTAATTAACATGGTCCAGGAAAGGTGCCCATATCTGATCTTGTTGATCATGCATGTGCAATGCATATGCAATGAATGTAATTACCAATTGAAGTTTTACACTTTGAACATAAAGGGGAAAGTTTTGAATCCATTCTATTTCTAATAGAAGGGGTAATATGTAAGCGGTGTATTATTTTAAGCTGGATAGCACGTGCCCTATTGCACACAGATATTCTTTTAGCATAGTCCCAGACTATTTCCCAGTTCTCCTCAGAGATGTTCACTGTAAAGTCACTTGTCCACGTCTGCCAGAGGTTTTCTGTTTCTCCTGAAGATACTGACCTTACTGTTACATAAAAACTTGATATTTTCTTTTGCATTGGTTCTTCAAGCATTACCTTCTCTATTTCAGATACACAGACATCATTATACAAAGTAGTCTTTTTGCTAATAAAATCCCTAAACTGCAAGTACTTAAAGAAATTCTGTCTTGGCAAATTAAATCTTGTAGAGAGCTGCTCAAAAGACATAAGTGAAGAACTCTCAAACACATCTTTCAACTTTACTATACCTAAAGAACTCCACGTGTTAAACCTTGTATCAGTTGCCCCTGGAGGAAAATCAGGATTATATTGAATTGGTGTGAGGATCGATATAAGGTGTAACCTACCCTCCAGTTTACGAGATTGCGACCAGGCCTTAAGAGTGTTCTTTGTAATAGGGCTGTCATAAAGACCTTTTGTCTTTGTAGAATTATTTATAAACAAAATATTTTGAAGAGGGCACACAGATTGTCCTTATGACTAGGAAGCTGTAATTTGGTGATTTTCAATTTTGGTTTCCTTTTGCTCCATATGAAACAAGACATTAAGCTCCTTTATAACTTTGCTTGAGAGTAAAATCAACATCATCAAAGGATATAACAGGCACGGCAAAACATTAATCTTGATCTGCAAATCTCCAGAAGCAGAACAAAGTTATGTTTAAACATAAGCTGGAATGTAGGGGTTATATGAAGCCCTACATAAGTAAACCCTGACATTGAGCATTTGAAAGGGAGAGAGGAGAGCATCTGTGTTTCTGAAATGTGGTTACCTATGGGCAAAGCAACAGATTTTGTCAAATCTACCCCAAATGAAAATACTCCAATGGACTTTATAACTTCAACCAGCCCAGGTACTGATATATTAGGGTCAGAAAAAAAAGCAGGATATCGTCTGCATAAAGAGTGATCTTCTGTTGTCTACCATTTATTGCCACTCCTCTGATTTTTTAATTCACATCTAATCACTTCTGCCAAAGGTTCATCAGTGAGAGCAAACACAAGCGGTGAAAGAGGACACCCCTGTGGTGAAAGAAGGCACCCCTGCGGTGAAAGAAGGCACCCCTGCCTGGTGCCCCTCCCCAGACAAAAACTCTTTGATCTGAGCCCGTTAGTGATGATGGCAGAAGAAGGTTTATTGTAAAGTATCTGAACCCACCTCATAAATTTGTCCCCAAACCCAAATTTCTGTTAAGCATAAAATAAGTAGGGCCACTCGACGCAATCAAAGGCCTTTTCGTTATCTAAAGATATAGCTAGAGTATCAAGTTTCTGTTTGTGTCAGTTATGTCAGGGCTCCGGTGAGTTTGCTGGTTTATTCTGTTATTCTGTTTTGTGTTTCTCTCTCCCTCGTGTCTCACAGGTGGAGCAGCTCATGATCAGCTGTTTAGTTGGTGCTGTCTCATGTGTCTGTTGGTTGCCTGTCTCTGCCTACGTGTCGGGAAGTGTGGTTACCTTCCAGTTCACCATACGCCTGTCCTCGCTGCCCATGAATCACCAGAGGAGGATTCCTTGTCTCTGCCCACGTGTTGGGAAATGCCAGCCTTCCTTCGCCTGGGCTTTGTTCTGCACCACACCAAGCTTCAATGGACACTTCCTACGGATCTGCTTCTGACTTCCACAATGCATACACCTGTCTATGTACACACTCCTCCCTTTGCCCATTGCGTGGCCACCATGCAGCTAGGATTCTTCTCCTACCACTGCAGCCGGTGCTGGGTTCGCCATCCTTCTCCAGTCCTATAGACATTTGTTGTTGTTAATAAATCCTTGAACTTTTTCTTCTGCGTTTGGGTCCCTTTGTCTCACTCTCGTTCTGACAGAATAAACTAGCCATACATGGACCCAGTGGAGGAATTGACTCTTCGCTCCGCCCTCTCGCAGCAGCATTGCTAGGGCATCAACAAGACCAGATCTCCGCTTCGAGCTGCGCATTGGAGATGATGGCATCGCAGCTTGTGGAACTCACCGCGGTGGTCCAACAACTCTGCCCATCTCCTGATCCCGGCCCATCTCAGGACACACCCCCATCGGCTTTGAAGGCTCCCCACGCCCCTTGGCACCCTGTGGTGCACATCCTCCATCCAGCTCCATTCTCAGGTGAGGGATCCGTTAGAACCTTTCTCTCCCAATGTTCACTGTTCTTCACCCTACAGACCTCAACGTTTGCCTCTGACATGATGAAGGTTGCATGTGTTATCACGCTTCTCTCCGGAAGGGCTGGTGAATGGGGAACGGCCATGTGGGACAACCGACATCCATGCTGCGTGCTATGAAGCTTTCTCCTCAGAAATTCGCTGAGTGCTTGATCGTGTGTCTCAAGGCTGGGAGGGTTTTATCCGGACTGTCCCAAGGAGATCGACGAGTCGCTGACTATGCGATTGAGTTTCACACCCTGGCTGTGTCCTGCGAGTGGAACGATCACACCATTTGGGACCTGTTTTTACATGGGCTCTCTGACAATGTCCAGGATGAGATTCATCCTTTGGATCTTCCCCCTCTTTTCAACAACTTGGTGGACCTGGCTATCCGAGTAGATCAACGCCTGACTCTGCACCATGATCACCATCGATGCCGCTCTTCACCCTCTCAGGTCGCTGACTATTCCCTATGATCCACTACTTCAACCAGGTCACCTGAATCTTGCCCTGACACCGAGCCCATGCTAGTCAGGAGAACCCCTATATCACGTAAAGAGTAGCAGCGATGACTAATTAAAGGACAATGCTTTTCTTGTGCCCGGGCAACTTCTCTGCTGCCTGCCCATTAAAGAAACACCAGTCGTCAGTAGGAAGGAGGCTACTGGTGAGCGCAACACCACTGGACAAAGCCCCCGGACTTCGTACACTTCTCCCAGCCTGGCTGCAGCATGGAACCGACAGTTATACGGTATTGGCTCTGGTGGATTCCGGTGCTGAAGGAAACTTCATTGACATCGACTTGGCTTCCAAATGGTGACTTACCAGGGTCTGATTGGATGAGCCACACTCTCAGTGGCACGCCCCTGTCAGTCATTACCCATTCCACTAAGCCAGTCACCCTCATCTCTGGTAATCATTCCAAACAATTGTCCTTTTATCTCATCTGGTCCCCAACAACTCTGGTAGTGTTGGGGCATCCTTGGTTGGTAACGCACAACCCAAACATAGATTGGGCAACCAACAATGTTCTTGCTTGGAGCTCTTATTGTTCGTCACACTGTATTAATTCTGCTGTCTCCCCTGTCCAGTCTTGTGTTTCATTGCAGGATGAAGTGGTGGATTTGTCCGGAGTACCATTAGCGTACCATGACTTGAGGGCGGTGTTCAGCCATTCCCACATCGCGATCCTCCCTCCTCATCGTCTGTACAACTGTACTATTGAACTGCATCCTGGTACCTCTCCTCCTCGGGGATGGCTGCATTTGCTCTCGGCTCCTGAGAGGGAGGCTATGAACAGGTATATTAACGATTCTCTGGCAGCCGGTTCTCATCCGCCCTTCCTCATCGCTTGCAGGGGCGGGGTTCTTCTTTGTGGAGAAGAAGGATGGCTCGCTTAGACCCTGCATAGATTATCAGGGGCTGAATGACATCCCGGTGAAGAATCATTATCCTTTGCCGTTGATGTCCTCAGACTTCGAACTCTTGCAGGGGGCATCTATCTTTATGAAGTTGGACCTACACAATGCTTATTACCTGGTCTGAATCAGGAAGGGGGATGAGTGGAAGACAGCCTTTAACACCCAGAGGAGGCACTTCAAAATATTTGGTTATGCCTTTCGGATTGGGCAACACCCCCACTGTCTTCCAGGGGCTCATAAATGACATGCTAAGAGACATGTGTAACAGGAAAAGGATGGGCAAGGAGGAGGCGGGAACCTGTGAGATGGTAGTGCCCAGGAACCTGAATGACTCCACTGTTGCCACAGTGCTGTTTAGAATGGTGAGGGGGGACAATGTTGGGGTGTTCCTCCTAACGTCCACAATCATCTCCACCGTTTTGAGCCTGTTCAGCTCAAGGTTGTTTTGACTGCACCAGTGAACCAGCTGTTCAACCTCCCTTCTGTATGCAGACTCCTTGTCATCTCGGATGAGTGGTGGTGGCGTATTGGACTAAAGCACTGAACTGGTAAGCAAAAGGTTGTTGGTTCAATCCCCACAGCCACCACCATTGTGTCCTTGAGCAAGGCACTTAACTCCAGGTTGCTCCAGGGGGATTGTCCCTATAATAAGGGCACTGTAAGTCGCTTTGGATGAAAGCGTCTGCCAAATGCATAAATGTAAATGTCTGCAAACTTCAGGAGCTTGATAGCGGGGTCCTTGGTGTGTAGAAGGAGAAGAGTAGTGGGGAGAGCACACATCCCTGAGGGATCTTGCTAATAAACCTTATATCTATTTTAAGTCTACCTGGAATATGCAACATAACACAGAACCGAGTAGGCAGGAAACAAGACGATCCATGAAATTATTCAGCCTACACATGATAGACAGATCCAGTTTGTTTCAGTTCAACTACTAAGCATGTTCCTCACAAACTCTGTTAGTTGAGTCAATGAAAGCAAGAACCTCCTCCGGGGACTCACAGACTTTGGTAACTTTACCGATGGTCACCCGAAGTTTAGCTGGATATTAAATAACATACTGGGCCCCCATCTGCTGTAGCTTTTGTCACGCTATGTAGAACTCCCTTCTTTTTTGTTGGATAGCTGCAGAGAAATCCTGATAGAACAATATTTTGCTGTTCTGATACATCAGGGGCTGCATTTTTGCTGGCATCTAAAACCTTCTTTTAACCCGAAAGTTGTGGAATCGGACAATAAGCGGGCGAGGCCTACCAATGATGTCAGGCTTCGAGATGGGGATACAGTGTGTTCTCTCCAATTTGACCAAACCCGCCAAACATTGCTTTCAATGCAGAGGAACTCCGGTAACCACAGCTGGAGAAAGGAGATCGGGTCAGTACCTTCAGTGTTTTCAGGCAGACCGATGATGCGTAAATTTTTCCTGCGGCCTCAGTTCTCTAGGTCGTCCAGGGGTTTGGTGAGCGAGGACACTTGTTGCACAAGGGCTTGCTGGCTCATTCCGCCATATCAACAGATGACTCTACAGCCGCTATTCTATTCTCTGCTTCATTGAGTCTGCTTGTCGCTTGTTCAAGTTATTGCGAATGGATTTGAATAGTTTGTGCAAGCAGCCTCAACTTATCGTCAATCACTTGAGTGATTCCTGTAGTGCTCTTGATAGCACTGGATCAAGTTGTCCGACATTTTCACCCATGGTCGACTCTTCACTCACCTTGTCCGCAGGTTCCTTTTTGTCTGCTTTCTTCATGGGTCTGGGCATTTTCACAAAAGACTCAGGCCAATAGGTTTCTAATGACATAGTACTTTATGTTGCATCATCAGAAATAATGAAATTACATACTTGTTTGATCAAATGATTGATTGATTAAATACCGAGTGAACTGATTAAATACTGAGTGAATTCAGGAGCGTCAGTGAAAGCATCCACCTCTCATGCCACCATCTTAGCCCCCCCCAAGTAATGTCTATTTTTAATCATGTTGTTCATCATTGCATCAGGGTGTGTGTGTTTGTGACTGTTTAATTCAAGTATTCATAAGAACAGCTGAAGGGATTAACAAAACCTGAGATCTTTTAATTATCTTATTCATCCAAGGATGACTTCACTTATCAGGGAGTAATTTTACTCTTTAGGATAGTTAAATTCAGTTTAGTAATAAAGTACTTTTGTTTAGCGAGACCTTTGACTAAACACCTAAAGGTCTGGTCCACATTGCAACTTTGGCCCAGAACCATCCATCTAGAGAGAAACCGACTGTCTGACCGATATATGAAGTGATTTTTTTTTTTCACGTACAGTTTTGGGGCAGATTCATCTAAATTGGATGATACCGGTGTAGAAAAAACAGTAATGGTGCAGCTGTCTCCACAAACTGTACACTGTCTACTGGGTGTAGTGAGGGAGAAGAATAGGATTCTTCTCAAATCTGAACTGTGCCTGAGGCCTCAGAAATGTGAAACCAGTCCCTGATCGCAGTATATTTAACCAACCAACTTTTATTAGACCCATATTCATAATATTATTTTTACAGTGCCGTATTTTAATTAATATTAGTTCTCCTGTAATAAAGATACACTGTAAAATGTTTTGTGAGGTATCCTGGACAAAACCTGTGCTTCATTTGTTAAATTAATAACCAGTAATCTAAATTTATTGGTTATTAAGTTAAAACATTTAATTTAATCTGAATAAAAATTACATGACAATAAAAATTATTTGTATGGGCTAGATCAATTAGAAGTACATCCTTGAGGTAAAAAAAAAGTATACACATTAGGAACAGTTTAAAAAGATTGTGATGTAATAGAACACCGCGCCTATATAAAAAAATTGCTCACCAGTACAAACACATCAATACTAAATATATTTTGGCGTAAGGTTGTCAAATTTAGGATTCACATTCAGGATTGGGGGTATCAAAATTATAGGTAGAGCATTTGTTTCGTTTTGTTTCCTGCTTTTGTAAAACTATAGTACAGTAGTATAATAGGTTTGCATTTTAATTATGGAGTGTTTATTTGCACCCCGGAAAATATTTGGTAATATTTGGTAAATACCATCTGCCACACAGTGCAGCTATTTGCACCCAATAGTCTGGTGAAACCGCAGGAATATATGACAAAAAGCACAGTAGGTGTCTCTGCTGTGGGGTGGGGTGTGTGAATGTGTACTGTTGTCCTAGCAACCCTGGTTCTAATTTACCGTTTGTCAACTCTTTTTCTCATCTGATTTCCTGTGTCCATTCTTAATATTTCCTTTAATACTACTTTAAATAATAGATAAAATGTATATAAATGTTGATTTCATCGCAGTAATTTGGTCACAATGAATGTCTGGGAGTGCAGAGAGGGATTTGATCCGGAGGTGAGTTCTGTCGATCGCACTCGTTCCCACGGCTCGTGTGTAGATTGCATCACTGTATTAGCCTACATTAGTAATGTTGTAGGAACCATGTTTTTTGGCAGAAACCACAGTTTTAATGCAATTAACCATGGGGTTACTACAGTATTATGGTGGTAATATAGTAACCATGGTTGAATTTTGTGGTTACTGTAAATTTACAAATAAAATGCCATGGTAAAACTATGGTTACTGTTGTAAAACCAAGTTTTTTTTTATAAGGTTAAGATTAGGGTTAGGTTTAGTCATAGAGGTTAATGTAGTGTGTCTGTGGGATTCTAAATCAACACAATAAACAGTGATGCCCATATACTGTATTTTAGTATCTAAATATGGGTACAAATAGTATCTGACACTGTTTGCACCAGGGTGCAATTAGTATCTACCATTATTTGCACCAGGGTGCAAATAGCATCTGCCTTTTAATTACCTTTTATTAACAAATTAATCCTGTATTGAGGCCTAGATACCCTGCAAAACCTTTGAATTGTTGGCTTTCAGAATAAAATCAGCTCTGTGTTAGAACTCTACTAAGTTTTTCATTGAAAATGAAGATGTTTTACAGTAGTATTTTTAATGTTAATTTAGCTGATGTCCTTTAGAAAGTTTTAATAAACTATAATTCCGTATCTGGCAACTTTTTTTACATTTGAATTGTTACAGCTATAGGATAAGTCAAAATTTAGATATTTAATGTTTAATCTTTTGCTGAGAAAGGAAATGAAAGGATCTTTGAATGTACTAGTGTATTTTTCTATGTCTTTTTAATGTATCAGGTGAGTTTTGTGGTAGCGGTGAATGTCATTGGTCAGCGGATGGATGTCTGCGCTCTTCTGCACTCGTTTGGTCTGATTACTGTGCTTGCACGTCGCCGTAGAAAGGCCATTGGAGAAGTGTGGCCGAGATACTGCTGCTTCACTGCCAGTCTAATGGTGCTGCAGTACCTGCTGTGCATTGGCCTGCCACCAGCACTCTGCATTGGTCAGTTACATAGTTACACTGTAATATTTATTACTGCACACTTCTGAGAATCATGTATTTGAATTTGTCTAAACGTGTTCGCACACCGGACGAGTAGTGCCACGCCACGTCGCGACAAGGACATGTCACAGGTATCAAACACAGGGCACGTTGATGCGGTTCAGGTGGCAGACAGAACACACAGAAGTTACCAAGGATTTTCCCTTCTTCAAGAATGAACAATGCTAGAGTAAATAATCTATGTAATCATTATTATATAATAATCTATCCGGAGTCATAGCTGGGTGTGCATACTTTCACTGAATCAGAATCAGAATGAGCTTTATTGCCAAGTGTTCTCACGTACACAAGTATTTTTCTTTGGTGATAGAAGAAACAAGTGCACACAGAACATTACAGTGAGACACAGAATATAAAACAAGATAAGAGTATAAATAGACATACAAATAATAGGACATATAACAGAATGGCAAGGTAGGCGTATGTACGGTTATTGAATTAAATATGTATTTACATTAATGCACTATGGGGGAGTCCTGAGGCAGTTTAGTTGTTCATGAGGAAAATGGCCTGAGGGTAAAAACTGTTCTTGTGCCAGGATTTCCTGGCACTCAGGGCCCTGTAGCGCCGGCTAGAGGGCAACAGTTCAAAGAGGGAGTGGGTATGGTGTGTGGGGTCCAGAGTGATTCTACCTGCATATTGCCACACTCTGGAGACATACAGGTCTTGGAGGGTGGGCAGGGGGGCACCAATAATCCTCTCAGCAGTCCTGACTGTCTATTGTAGTTTCCTTCTGTCTGATTTGGTGGCTGAACCAAACCAGACAGTTATAGTTGTACAGAGGACAGACTCATTGATGGCCGAGTAAAACTGTCTCAGCAGCTCCTGTGGCAGGTTGAACTTCCTCAGCTGACCTGTTAGCTCGGTAAGCAAACTGAAGGGGGTCCAGCAGGGGTCTATGATGTCCTTTAGGTAAGCCAAAACCAGTCTCTCAAATGACTTCATGACCACAGACGTGAAAGCAGCAAGTCTATAGTCATTAAGTCCTGTGAAAACAGTTGTTTTGAATTTTAGAATATGCCATGTCTTCCGCCATACGCGTCCGGTGTGCGACCCCCTTAACACTCCTTTTCTGTTTGTTTTTCAAAAATCAAACCACATGAGGGTTCTATTCTATTGTAGAGTACAATTGGCTAAAGGCACCCTTTCAGAAAAAAATGCTTTTCTTATTGCAAAGTGTATAAACATTGAAAAAAAAAAAAAAAAAAATATATATATATATATATATTAATGAATATTGATGGGGCAACAAAATTTGCTTGAAAAGAAGTAATAACGGAAAGTTGTTTTGATTAAAATCCATTAAAAAAAGGTGAGGAGGGGGCTTTTACATAGATTCAGAATTTAGAATGTATAATTTTATTTTAACATGGTTGGCAGTGATTGAATGATGCTGGCCATTACTTTGAATCAGAATTAGTTACGCTAATTTCTGATTGGGAAAAAAGAAAATCAGCACTGGCTATCACTTGTTTGTTTGACAGTGCAAAATGAGAACATTGAGATTTTGTGCCAATGTAGAAAAAAAAAATGAAACAAAAGTAAAATCAAGTCAAATAATTTTATTTGTATAGTTCTTTATTTGTGTTTTCCCTAATACAAATCTTTCCAAAGCAAATTTACAGAAAAACAACTGTAATGTCTGTAACATCTCAAAACCATGAATAACCAAAACTCCTGAAAACATAATACACAATTTTATTTAAAAAATATATATATATATATATAACTGCAAGCAGTGATTAATGGTGTTCAAGCCTTTAAGGTCCTTTAAGTACTTATGTAACAGATATTAAGTATTAATTAGACAGTCTGTTTGCAACTTAATGATAAAGTGCCTTAATTTTCAGAAACATCAGGTTAGGTAGCACAGAGATATGGTATTTTTTTACATTTCTGACTGTTATAGTGCCACTAAGAGGCAGAGGTACCCAATTTCTTTCATGTATCCTGAGATTGTCCTCCTACATAAGTGTTATGATATCTCATTCCATTCAACAGTTTTAACCATTTAAGAAAAAGTGGCCACCCCCACTTTGTATGTTTTGGCGTACTGTTGAAACAGTGCATCGAAATTTAAAACTTTTTTATAATTATTGATATTAGGACTCCAGAGATCCTTTCTGCACTAATTTGGTTCAGAGCAGGTGAATGGCCTAGGACTAGTTCAAATAGCTGCTATAGGTTAATTGGTCGATGGCGGCCATGCTTTTCAAGGTATGCGACTGTCCTCATAGAACTTGATGGCAACCTGGACAAAGACACTGCATGCAAAATTCAATCGGACAAATAGTTAGAGCCATTTTTTTCTTTTTAATTATTATCGCACCACCAAAAGGCAGAGGCATGCAATTTTTTTGTGTGTGTCCTCGGAGTTACCCCATACATAAGTGTAACAAATTTGGTAATAATATCTCAATTCTTTCAAAAGTTATAACCATTTTAGTAAAAGTGGACACGGCCATTACATTTGAAGATAAATCAAAAGTAAAAAATTCCTTTGATAACTTTTCATATTGGGACTGGTTTGATTCTGATCGGAATATGACGAGTTCTTTTGAATTTTTTTCAAACAATCCAAAATAACGGGAAAACAAGGGGGCAGAGCCAAAATTGGCAGGAGCTTAAAATCAGAATCAGAATCAGCTTTATTGCCAAATATGCTTACACATACAAAGAATTTGTCTTGGTGACAGGAAAAATTATAATCACACACATTAATAACTACACCTCTCTCTCCACTGCCCCACCCCGAGAGCCCTCCAAGAATGCCAAATATTTGCCCCATTTCCCAACAAACAAATCCAAATTGCCAGTCTTCTAGATGACCCTTCTTCGAAAGCCGCCACCCTCTCCATCTCCATCTCCGAGCACCACTCCTGATATGGGGGCGCTCCAGCCAACTTCCATCCCCTTAAAACAACTTGTCTGGTGATCACCCAATTTTTTAGGTGTTTATTCCCTATATTGATGACCGCCCCATTGGCTAAAATACAGAGTCTGGGGCACAATAAAATTGTAGTGCCCAATATGACACACATGATCTCTGAACCTACAACCACAATTCTTGGATCTTAACACACCACCAAAAAACATGGGTTGTGTCTCCACCTTCTGACTGGCATCGCCAGCAGGTGGGTGTGTCTTTAAGACCAAACTTAAACAATCTAGAGGGGATCCAATAGAATCTATGTAAAATCTTGAATTGCATAAGATGAATCCTTGCATCTCTAGATGCAGACTTGACGTTTTTTAGAATTCTAGCCCACACTCCCTCCTCCAATACCAAATGTAAATATTTCTCCCATAATCTCTTGACAGAAGTTAAAGCTCCATCCCCAGACTCTGTAATAGCAGGTAGTAATACACTGATGCCTCATGACCATTTCTGAAAGCAGTAATCAACTCTCCCAGAGTATCTGCCACTTTAGGGGGGTGTATGCTACTCCCAAAAATAGTACAGAACAGGTGGCACAGCTGTAAATACCTAAAGAACTGAGATCTTGGAATCCCAAAATGTTGAACCAAATTTTCAAAGGATCTCAACACTCCACTCTCATATAGGTCTCCGAGTGTATTAACTTCTCTCACAATCCACTCTGACCAGCAGGAAGGAGACTTATTAATACATAATTTTGGGTTCAGCCATATGCTCGAGGCAACATTTAAAAAATGTCAGAATGAAACACTCTGGACACTTTTGTCCATACCGAGTGCAAATGCGAGATAACGGGGAGTAACTTAACTTCTCCAATTAGTTTAATAGAAAGGCTTTGCAATGGCGAAATAGGGGAAAGAACTTCCTGTTCAATACAAAACCAGCTCTCTCTCAGGTGGAAGCAACCGATGAGCCAAATGTCTGAGACCGAATGCATAGTAATAAAACAAAATCTTGGGTAGGCCAAGCCCACATTTGTCAATCGGCCTATGCAACTTACTTAAATGTAATCTGGGATGTTTACCATTCCAAATGAAGGACTTCGCTATGCTATCAAATTGCTTGAAATAAGAGAGGTGGACTTCTATAGGGAGAGACTGTAGCAGGTAGTTGAATTTTGGTTAATAACATTAAGCTTCCCAATCATAGATAAATGTAATGAAGCCCACCTGCCCACATTGCTCAAACCTTTTTATTAATAGTTAACTCTAACTAAATAATCTTGGTTACAGATGTAACCTTTGTTCCCTGATGGAGGGATGTTGTGATGTTGTGTTGATGTAGTGACACTAGGGGTTCAATCTTGAGAGCCCCAATCACCTTTGCTTAAAATAGAAAAGGCCAATGAGAATTGGCGAGTGGAATTTGCATGCCACTCTCCACCCCCAGACATACGGTATAAAAAGAGATGGTGTGCACCACTCATTCAGATTTATACTGAGGAGTCAATAGAGAGTGCCGGCCATGTCAGCGGCCGGTTCAGCGGTGCGGCAGGAGGGACACAACGTCTCGTTCTCTCCATCAGGGAGGTTTCATCAGTAACCAAGACGTTCCCTGTCTGTCACTCACTCGACGTTGTGTCAATGTAGTGACACTAGTGGTTCCTATAAGAAAAGCCGCAGGCGCTGAACCGTGTCACGTGGTACAGAAGAGTGGACACAGGCAAGCTGCTGCGTGCCTCGCAGCGAGCACTCAACCACGTCGTGACCTTCCAGCGAGTTAGGTAAGGCATCTTCCTAGTCCCGTTACGGGGGGAGGAGGCACTTACCCATGTAGGCTACCGGCAGTGCCTTTCCTGATTTGCTGTTAAGCAATTTCCCGCCGAGCACTTTCTAGAATAGTGCTGGGAAATGCTCTTCCCTCTCCAGGAAGGAGAGCACTAAGGAGACCACATCCTACTGGAGGGACGGGCTCTATTGCTCCCTTTGCCAGAAGGGTGACAACCTGAACATGCGCATTAACCCCACGCTCAACAGCGCCAACTGCCGTCCATCCCTTTAAACTCATGCCTACGAGAGCCCCCGCGACAACTTTGCTGTCGGATTGCTCAAATCCGGTGTTTCTATAAAAATTTTGTGAGACAGAATTACACAACAAAATATAATCTCTAAAACAAACTCCAGGCAATAGGCTGAATAAACACAAAGAATGTGTAGATTCATCCACATAACTGTCCCGAAGGTGTTCCTCCAAAAAAAAAAAAAAAAAAAACTCAAGCCACTAGGCAGAACCAGCACAAAAAAGGTGCTCAATTTCCTCAGACATTCAAACGAATGTTCAGTGAGCCAGCCCATTCGGCTGCTACATGAGTGCAACAAATGACCTAATCACTCCAATGACTTGCAAAAAAAACTCCACAAAACAGTCTCCAGCCAGTAGGAGGTATAAGCACAAAGAACATGCAGATTCACCCACAAAACTGTCCCGAAGGAGCGTTACTTCACAAAACAAACTCCAGCTGCTAGGCGGAACCAGAACAAAAAGAAACAAAAAAGGCATTCAGTTTCCTCAGACAGTCAAGTGAATGTTCAGTGAATCGGTCCACTTGGCTGCAACATGAGTACCACAAAATAACTTACTCCATTAACTTTATGAAGGAGCACATAAGTGTCTTTTAATGTTTCCAGAGCCTGAGTATTTTGAATTCTTTGACATATTGTCCTTCTAGAACAGTTATGGAACAGAGTGTATCGAATCTCACCAGTTTATGACATTAATAGTGTTAAAATTAGCAAAGTGTGCAGAGCTCGCCGTTCACACATCCAAACCTCGCATGGCGTCACGTGACTCCTTTTATTTAGCTTGGAATTATTAAAATTTTCACAACTTAGTTCCGCTGTCCCCATATGTGGACATTAAATATTAGGAAAACTAATTGTGGGAGTATTTAAGGGCCTTGTTCTGGCCAGACACTGCTCGGCTCTGCCCTGCTCACCACATACCCCCATCGCCGAACTCAGGTGTGATCTACTCCCCCCCGCATTTCTAGGGAGGGAGCATCGACGGATCACACCGGTCTCCGGATCTGACCTCTGTGTACCTGGAAGGGGGAATAGGGTGATAAAGAGAAGAAAGGGAAGAGGTGGAAGGGGGGGGGTGGGAATAACAAAAGGGAGAGAGAAAGCAGAGAGGAGAGAGAGACGGGCTCGCCGGCCCCGGACACGCCGTCGACTGGCCCTCAGCTCGCTGTTGTGCTTCCGTCTGTGATGACGGGTGATGGCACTGGACCCTCAGACATCCCTTCCTGTTGCCGGTTGATGCAGTGCTGCAGTGCCACCGGATCGAGCACTCCCTCGGTATTGCGATCCTCAGTCAGTGGCGAGGACTCCTTGACAGCGCATCCTTCCTCCATCCTGGGTTTCGGCACCAGTGTAACACTTAGGAAGGTAAGGAAGAAGCTGGGACTGGCTTGACAAACACATAGACATTTAATGACACTTTTCAGCGTATAAAGAAAAACACGCACTGCATTTCAGCCAGCTGCGTCAAATCATAAAAACAGTCAAAGACGCGGACAAGCTTCATACATCTCTCTCCCATCTGCCGCTGTCTCTTCTCCTTAAATACTCCCACCTCCCCTCACTGGAACGCGAGGCAGGTGTGACACGCAGGTGGAAGTCATTCGCCACTTATCTTCCTGGCCTTGCTCTGCCCAGACGCCACTCGGCTCCACCCTGCTCACCACATATGTATTTATTTATTTATTTATTTGCATATTTAATAGGTGCTACTAGTTACAAATCAAAAAGGGAAATTGAAAATGCACACAGCAATCTCAGGGTCTCAGGAGGCTATGACAAAAACCGAACCTTAAAGGGGTTATGCAATGCAGTTTTTTTTTATAATTTTATTATCTTCCCTGAGATCCACTGATAATGTCAGTAATGTTTTTTGCACCAATACTGTCATATTTTAGTAATAAGTGATCATTTTCCACCCTTTCTCTGGCCCTCTGTCTGAAATGTTCAGTTTTGGCCTCAGCATCTCCTTTAAACTTCACGTGACGCCATGCAAGGGGCAGATGTGTGAGCGACGAGCTCTACACACTTTGCTAAATGTTTTATTATTTTCATGTTATAATCTGGTGAATTTTGATACACCCAGTTACACATTTGCTCTTTGATGCAAAACATGGCAAAGAAGTCAAAATCCTTGGGCTCTGGAGACATTAAAAGACACTTACGTGTTCAGGATGAAAGCCCCGACAGGCCTACAGACCAGGGACTCGATTTGGATGGCGCGGCGGGAGAGGAGATCCAGTGTCAGTTGTTCAACATGTCGGGGATGTTGACGAAGATTCTTGCTGACTTGGAGGATCTCGCTGTAATACGTCGATCGATTACGGCGATGGAAACAAAATTCTTTGAGCTAGTTACCAGAGTGACTGATGTTGAGAGATGAATCGATTTTTTGGAATCTTCGGTGACCAATGACCAAAGTTGATTTGGAACATCTCCTTGAAAAGCTTGAAGATCTTGAGAATAGAAGCCACATGAATAATGTTCGAATTGTTGGAATTCCTGAGCATGAGGAGGGCAGAGATATGGTGAAATTCCTAGACGAGTTTTTCCCGAGTCTGCTCGACATAACAGGCCACAAGCTGGAAATCGAGCAAGCTCACAGAGTCCCAGCTCACAGATTTGCTGAGGGAGACAGGCCCCGATCGATTCTGGCCAGATTTCTGTGATCATCCGATAAAGATCTTGTGTTGCGCCAGGCGAGGAGCAAAGGGAAGCTTTCTTGGAAGAACCATAATATTTTCTTGTTCCCGGACTTTGCGAACTCGACGAGAGAAACGCGATCGGTTCAAGGAATGTAAGAAACTCTTACATCGGCAAAAGATCACTTTTGCTCTGATGTTTCCGGCCAAACTGAAAATAGAAACGATGGAAGTATTTACATGTCCCAATCAGGTAATGTCTTTTATTGAATCAGTGGGCGAGTAAACCATTGGGTGTTTCTCATGTGAGTGGGTCGACTCACTGTACTTACTCTTGAGGAAGCTGGGCGACATTTTGGTTTCTTTTTTTTTTTTTTGCATTGGCTCCGCCGTGCTGCTGGAGCTTGTTTTGTGAATAACACTTTTGCATTGACGAAAGATTACTTTTGCATTGAAGTTCCCGGCCAGTTTGAGAGTGGACACTACGGATGACTGCACAATATCTACATGCTCACACAAAGGATGTCTTTTATAAAGTTGACGGATTGTGTAAGTCATGGTATATACTTTTATGCAGCCTCCGAGTGAATTGACTTGACCTGACCATCCGGGAAACCGGGATGTTGGTTTTGTTTCTTTTTGTATTGGTTCCGCCTAGCGACTGAAGCGTGTTCTATTGAATAACACTCCTTTGGAACAGCTGTGGATTAATCTGATCATTCTTCATGCTTATTCCTCCTGCTGGCTGTAGTTTATTTTGTTGAGTTTTTTTACGGGACATTGAAATGATTACTTCATCCGTTGAACTCATAACAGCCAGCTCACTGAACATATCTGAACATTTTATATCAGCTGGAATTTGTTTTGTGGAAGATCACACCTTTGAGACAGTTCTGTGAATTAATCTACACTTTCTTTGTGTTCGTTCTTCCTATTTGCTGGGTTTATTTTACAAAGTATTTTCTGTTATGTAATTTTGCCTCACAAATTTGTGAGGCAAAATTGTGCAATCCGATGGCAAAGTTGTCGTGGGGGCTCGTGGGCATTCATGGCCCTTTTGAGTTTAGAGGGATTGTCGCTGGTTGGCGCTTTCGTGCGCGGGGTTAATGCGCACGTTTTTCTTTTTTCTGTTTGTTTTGTTTAGGGGGAAGTTCGGGGTTTGATTGTTTCACTAATGGGGAATGTGGTCTGTATAATTTTGTTTTTGACACACAATTTATATTTTCTACTATATCAAAATGTCAAATGTTAATATGAGTGTACTATCTCTCTCCACATGGAATGTAAATGGGTTGGGGCACCCCATAAAAAGAAGGAAGGTTATTACGTTTCTTTAACGTAAGAAATATGATATAGTGTTTCTTCAAGAAACACATCTCTCCCTGCAGGAAGCTGAAAAATGTGGGAAGATATGGGGTGGACATGTTTTTTTTTTAGTGCTGGCTCAAGTAAGAGCAAGGGAGTCATTATATTGGTAAATAAACATCTACAATTCAAATGTCTCAAACAGACTAAAGATATATTAGGGAGTGTCATTATTGTTTTAGCTGAAATTCAAGGGCAAAGGTTGAGTTTGGCTAATATTTACGCACCTAACGCTGATGATCAGGGCTTTTTTATAGATCTTGAAGGGATGTTGCAAGCTGCTGGCACCCCCATGATATAATATTGGGAGGAGACTTTAATCTTTTGATGGACTCAGTCCTTGATCACAGTGAAGCAAAAGTGTGTAAACCCACTAGAGCAACATTGACGCTTCACAGGATGTGTAAAAATCTTGGTCTTATGGATATTTGGAGACTTTTTAACCCATCTGGTAGGGACTATACATTTTTTTCATCAGTCCTTAAGATTTATTCTAGAATAGATTTTTTTTTTTTGATATCCAAATTCCTCATTTCATCTGTTGCGGATTGCTCAATTGGAAACATTTTAGTCTCAGATCATGCACTGGTGAGTTTAGAGGTGATGCCACATATAGAGAAAAAGAAATCATATAGTTGGCGCCTTAATGTATCCCTTTTGCAAAATCCTGATTTCCAACCAATGTTAAAGACTGAAATCAATGTTTATATGGAGACCAACTGGTCCTCAGTATCCTCTGTGGGCATGGCTTGGGAGGCACTTAAGGCAGTTCTTAGGGGCCAGATCATACAGTATACCTCATTCATCAAAATATCCAAAGCATGAGAACTCGAAACTTTGATTCTTTAATGGATAAACTCAGTTTGCCAGTCTCACCTGCGATGGTGGAAATGCACAGCAGTCCAATGTGGTTGGACTACAATACAGCAAATCAAATTCGTGATAATTAATACCCTGAGTATTAATAATGAGCAGACATGGCGGTCAGTAAACTGTACAAGCAATAACCTTGATACACAAGAATAACACACTATAATATTCTATCTCTGCCCAGATGTAAACCTCTTACTTGAATCGCATGACGATGCAGAATGTGTGTTCATCCATTCTTTAACTCAGACTCGGTTCCTCGAGGCTCGGGTGATGATGGGAGGCCGTTTCCTCACTCTGTCGGTGGGCGGTACGGCTGCTGATTCTTGGCGGACTGGCAGAGAAATCAGCAACGTCGACTTGATTGAAGATGGAAGAGAAATCTTTTCTCTCTTCATTTCTGCAGGCAAACGGATGAAGATGCGGATTGCTCGGCGGTCTCCTTCGGATCCGTTAGAGTGTTCGGTGGAACACAGAGTAATCTCAACTCGTCCAGCGAGATGGAGATTGTATGGCCACAGTTTCAAGTCGGACGTTACTTCCTTGTGCCACGAGGCTGCACCTGAGAGCAGCAATGAGCTGCGTCTACACACGGCGAGCAAAGTTGCTGGAAGCAAATCTGGAAGCATTTCAGAGGTATTTCTACTCCTGATGATGTCATGGTTGAGGTGCGTTCTGTCGTGTGCCTCATCCAATAGGAGTTGAGAGTTCAATCCTTTAGTGAGCAAGGCTTCATGGGATTTGTAGTCTGTTTTGGACTCCCTTTGTTTGATTTTGGCGCAGTTTTTATCAATAAGATTTTTGACTTATGTGGGGGCCTGAGTTAGGTTTTACGACTGTGTTAGGCCTGCCTTTGTCTTCTATCTGAATACATGAGGCCCAACAATGTGATCTGTAGCGAATGATCAATCTCCGATCGCTGCCATCTCACTTGACGCCGAAAAGGCATTTGATATGGAAGAATGGGATTACCTTTTTAAGATTTTGGAAATGTATGGGTTCGGGAGTACATTTATTGGTTGGATTAAGTTACTTTATAGACACCCTGTAGCAACGGTACAAACAAATGGATTAATTTCAGATTATTTTACTCTGAGTAGGGGCACTCGGCAGGGCTGCCCTCTTTCCCCATTATTGTTCTGTCTTGCCCTGGAACCATTAGCAGCCGCGATAAGAAAGGAGGATGATTTTCCAGGGGTGGTTGCGGGAGGTGTGGTGTATAAGCTTCTGCTTAACGCAGATGATATTTTATTATTTGTCTCTGAACTTACTAGATCTATGCCTTGCCTCCACAGAATTATTAATTCCTTTTCCAAGTTCTCAGGATACAATGTCAGTTGGTCTAAATCTGAAGCTTTGGCTCTGACAGCATACTGTCCAGTAATGGCTTTCTAGCCGGGCGCCTTCCAGTGGCCTGAACAGGGTATTAAGTATTTGGGGATTTTCTTCGCAGCAAATTTATCTGATTTAGTTATTGTTAATTTTGACTCTTTAATAAAAAGGTTTTCGAGCGATGTGGGCAGGTGGGCTTCATTAAATTTATCGATGATTGTGAAGGTTAATGTTATTAAAATGAATTGTATTCCAAAATGTAACTACCTGCTACAATCTCTCCCTGTAGATGTCCCCCTCTCTTATTTCAAGCAATTTGATAGCATAGCAAAGTCCTTCATTTGGAATGGTAAACATTCCAGATTGCATTTTAATAAGTTACATAGGCCAATAGACAAAGGTGGGCTAGGCCTACCCAAGATTTTGTTTTTATTACTATGCGTTCAGTCTCAGACATTTGGCTGATTGGTCACTTCCACCTGAGAGAGCCCCTCCCTGGTTTGTTATTGAACAGGCAGTTCTTGCCCCTGTTTCGCCATAACAAAGCATCTCTATCAAACTAATCGGAAAAGTTAATTTACACCCTGTTATTTCGCAAGTGTCCAGATTGTTTAAATTGGACACTTATTTAAATGTTGCCTCGAGCATATGGCAGAACCCAAGATTGTGTATTGGCAAGTCCCCTTTCTGCTGGCCAGAGTGGATTGTGAGGGGGTTGCTACACTCGGTGACCTATATGAAAGTGGAGTGTTGAGATCGTTTGAAAACTTGGTCCAACATTTTGGACCTCAGTTTTATAGGTATTTACAACTGCGCCACCTGCTTTGTACTATTTTTGGGAGTAGCACACACCCCCATAAGGAGGCAGATGCTTTGGGAGAGGTGATTGCGGCTTTTGGAAAAGGTCATGTTAATTCAGAGTATGGGGGACAGAGCCTTAACTTCTCTCAAGAGAGTATGGGAGAAAGATTTCAACTTGACATTGGAGGAAGGAGTGTGGGCTAAGATTATTAAAAATGTTAAGTCTGCATCTAGAGATGCAAGGGTGCGTCTTACCCAATTCAAAATTTTGCATAGATTTTATTGGACCCCCTCTAGACTGTATAGGCTTGGTCTTAAAGACACACCCACCTGCTGGAGATGCCAATCGGAGGATGGAGACATGGCCCATGTTTTTTGGTGGTGTGTCGAGATCCAGAAATTCTGGTCGAAGGTTCAGAATTTTGTGTGCGACGTGGTGGGCACTCAGGTTTCGTTTTGTCCCAGACTTTGTGTTCTGGGCGATGGGGCAGTCATCGATGTGGGGGATGGCCATATAGAGAACTGGGTTCTGACCTGTGTGATGATTGCCAGGCAGGTTATTTTGAGGGGTTGGAGGTCAGCTGGTGTGCCCCCATATCCGGAGTGGTGCACAGAGGTGGGGAGGGTGGCAGCTTATGAGGAGGTGTCATCGGGAAGACGGGGTGGCTTGGATAAGTTTATTCGGAAATGGGGCAGGTATTTGGAGTGTTTGGAGGGCTCTTGGGTGGGGTGTGGAGAGAGTAGTGTATTATAGTTAGTATGATTATTAAGTGTGTGTATTGTATGTATGTGTGTATATATATGTGTATGTATTTATGTTTGTATATATATATATATATATATATATATATATATATATATATATATATATACAGTATATATGTATATGTATGTATATATATATATATATATATATATATACACTATATTGCCAAAAGTATTCGCTCACCTGCCTTTAGACGCATATGAACTTAAGTGACATCCCATTCTTAATCCATAGCGTTTAATATGACGTCGGCCCACCCTTTGCAGCTATAACAGCTTCAACTATTATGGGAAGGCTTTCCACCAGGTTTAGGAGTGTGTTTATGGGAATTTTTGACCATTCTTCCAGAAGCGCATTTGTGAGGTCAGACACTGATGTTGGACGAGAAGGCCTGGCTCACAGTCTTCGCTCAAATTTATGCCAAAGGTGCTCTATCGGGTTGAGGTCAGGACTCTGTGCAGGCCAGTCAAGTTCTTCCACACCAAACTCGCTCATCCATGTCTTTATGGACCTTGCTTTGTGCACTGGTGCGCAGTCATGTTGGAACAGGAAGGGGCCATCCCCAAACTGTTCCCACAAAGTTGGGAGCATGGAATTGTCCAAAATCTCTTGGTATGCTGAAGCATTCAGAGTTCCTTTCACTGGAACTAAGGGGCCAAGCCCAGCTCCTGAAAAACAACCCCACACCATAATCCCCCCTCCACCAAACTTCACAGTTGGCACAATGCAGTCAGACAAGTACCGTTCTCCTGGCAACCGCCAAACCCAGACTCGTCCATCAGATTGCCAGATGGAGAAGCGTGATTCGTCACTCCAGAGAACGTGTCTCCACTGCTCTAGAGTCCAGTGGTGGCATGCTTTACACCACTGCGTCCAACGCTTTGCATTGCACTTGGTGATGTATGGCTTGGATGCAGCTGCTCGGCCATGGAAACCCATTCCATGAAGCTCTCTACGCACTGTTCTTGAGCTAATCTGAAGGCCACATGAACTTTGGAGGTCTGTAGCGATTGACTCTGCAGAAAGTTGGCGACCTCTGCACACTATGCGCCTCAGCATCCGCTGACCCCGCTCTGTCATTTTACGTGGCCTACCACTTCGTGGCTGAGTTGCTGTCATTCCCAATCGCTTCCACTTTGTTATAATACCACTGACAGTTGACTGTGGAATATTTAGTAGCGAGGAAATTTCACGACTGGACTTGTTGCACAGGTGGCATCCTATCACAGTACCATGCTGGAATTCACTGAGCTCCTGAGAGCGGCCCATTCTTTCACAAATGTTTGTAGAAGCAGTCTGCATGCCTAGGTGCTTCATTTTATACACCTGTGGCCATGGAAGTGATTGGAACACCTGAATTCAATTATTTGGATGGGTGAGCGAATACTTTTGGCAATATAGTGTATATGTATATTTTATTATATATGTATATTTGTGTGGGTTTGATTTTTATTTCTATATAGTTTCTTATGTTTGACCACAGGGTTGTTTTTTGGGGGGGCGGGGTTGGGGAGGGGGGTTGTGGAGTTTAAATGTTGATTTTATATATATATATATATATATATATATATATATATGTTTACATTTAATTGTTATTGTATGATTTAATAAAAATATTTTAATTACAAAAAAGCTCCAACGTAAATGCTGACTGTTCTGATTGGCTAACATCATGCAGCCCCTCAAATACAGACATATTTGAAACTCAATCGGAAGAGAATAAACAAGCTCTCCACAACATTTTAAAACTAAATTTCAGCGTTTACACATAAAGCACATCAAACAAATTGCATCTGAATGTATCAAAGTACTCAAGCACATTAGCAATATAAACTGTCAAACAGTCATGACATTTGAAATTTTCATGAATAAAACTGTTTACATACTGTTTTACGGTCAAGTCTAAGTGTTTTTTAATTGCCTCATTCTTCAATAACTGTTTCTCTGAAAAGCTTGAATCATATTATGATTGGTTCACAAACAGTCCATGCTGATATTAGCTGCACATATACAGTCCATAGCATGGTGAAAAATTATGCACATATTTGACATCAAAAAAGTGATATAACGTCATTAAGGAACTGCCCCATGGGAGCCTAATAGAGAAACTACAGCATGTTTTAACAGCTTTACACAACAGTTTAAAACACTTTGACAGATGAAACATCAATCCAATACATTTTTATGCAAGAATAAAGGATGATTATATGAGAATTGCTAACCAATGTAGCCTTTAGCATCATATAAAAAGCAAAAAAAATATATATATTCTGCTTCATTCTATGAACGGAATCCACATATGATCAGAAAAAGATATCTTTATGGACACACTGTGAGGTTTTGAAGTTCAGAGCAGCAGAAATAGTTAACCTTGTGTAAAATGTCATGTGAACATTTAGCTTTATGCTAAGCAAAAATACTGTGGGCCCTATTTTAAGAGCGCAAGCACAAAGTGCAGTGCTATGCCATGAGTCATAAGCACAATGTCAGTGGGCATGGCCATGAAGTTTTGGAATTTTTGTGCAAGTATGCGCTAAGTCTAGCCGCAAATGGGTTTGGCGAAATGAAGGGCTGGGCTGCAGTTTAATTTTGAGGTTGTTTCTACGGTGATTGCATCATCTGCATCCTATTATATAGTCCATTCCCTCAAGCACCAGCGATATAAAAAAGACAGTACATGCATAAGAAGTTGGTAGTGTAAATGGACTGTATGCAATGAATTAGAAGATTCTAAATATGGACATGCTCCTTTATCCTCCTGAGACCCCTGCGTGACTGCTGTGTGCATTTAACATTTCCCTTTTTGATTTGTAACTATTTGCACCTAAGAAAAAAATAATAAATTGAGAGCAAATAGTTTTCCTAAAAACGTATATGTCCACATAAATGGACAGCAGGACTAAGTTGTGAATTTTTAAGTAATACCAAGCTATAGAAAGTTTTTTTTTTTTCATCAAATTCTGTAGTTTATTATGTGTCCAGGAGAGTTGATTACTTGTGTTTTTGAGACAAAGCTGAATAAAAAAATACTGATTAAAAGTAATGGCTAGCATCATCAAATCACTGCCAACCACGTTAAAATAAAATATTGCATTATAAAATTCTGAATGTATGTACATATTATTATTGTCCGATGTCTGCCAAACATATCTGCCAAACATGTTGAGTGGCCATCTGCTGCCTGAAACTGAACGTTTGGTCAGATTTTAGGAGTGAATGCACTTAGCGGCATAGAAAGCTATGGGATGCACACTTGCTCCCTGTTTAGTGAATGTCTTAACCTCAGTGTGCTGTGTGTCTGCACTGGTCTCAGAACAGTTTGAAATGCATCTTATTTTCATCCTAACTCCATATAAAGCCTCTGAAAGCAAACATTTTCAGCTTTTGGATGAATAAATGTATTCTCAATGTGAAAATGCACAGTAAATATATAGGAACGCGTTTACTAATGTTTAGAACCATGAATAGAATTACTAATGAATAGAACCAGTGATAACAAAATAAAATGTAACAAAATTTATATTAAAATGAAGCAAAATGATCCACTTATGTGTTATAGTTGAAAATTATTCAAAATAACTAACTTGATTTTTCAACTTTTGAGGGTATAAGGGCCCATTTTCGACATATGTGGACTACATTTTTATCAGCGCACTGACGCATGAAAAATGAATGGATGTTTTAAAGCGGCATATCAAATGTAACTAGAGATACTACTCTTTACAACCAAACAGGTTTCAATCAAAAAACATAGAGGTTTTTTTTTACCAGTGGCACTTTTGTTGGTGCTGTGCCCATAGGAGCGCTTCATGGAAATCGACATCATGCTGTTGTGTCACATGATTCGGTGCGGCAGAAGTTTAAACTTTAAATGACAGTGTAGAGTCTTGTGAACAGTATTCAGTAAATTTAAATTATGTGTTGCGTAAAGCGAAGCCAAAATACAACATTCACACAAGTGGAGGAGCGGTTGCACAAGGTTAAATGCATAGAAAATATTATTCTCGTCAGGATTTGGATATACGCTCCATTAAATGATAATGCAAGAATTATTAATAATATTTATCTACTGACACACAAATTATGTCTAGTATTAACAGTGATTGTATCGGCACGCACTTCGCTTCTGCCAATCAATTTTGATTTTGAAAAATTAAATCCATTTATTGAAACACAAAAAAATTAAACCAAATATATTTCTAAATTCAAACAAAAAGCACTTCAAACAAAACAAAAACTATAATCGAAATAACGAAAAATAATATCGGTCAAAAAAATAATATCAAATCCACAAACATTTTACCCTCTGCAACTTCTTCCACTGGCCCCTTTTGCAGTGACTTCAAAATCACTATTGACAAACACTATTGGAAAAGTACCAATAAAAATTAGATCATAAACACAATTGTAAATATAAACATTATAATAATTACTGAAAAATAAACCAAGACCTATAGATAGATCTCATAAATGTTTGTTTCATAAAACGGCTATGAAAGTGATTGTCAGGGATTTAATTAGATTTTCCACTATATTTTTTAGGATTTTGGACATTAACTTTATTTCCGCCTGCTGGTGGAGTCTCCAAACTGCAAATGCATGAACTGAGTTTAAACTTTGCGCTGAGATAAGAAGTGGTTTTGAAATGTCTAAGTGCAGTGACCAATAGCAAATTGTGCTTTGCGCCACTTCATTGCCATGCAATACAACCACAGTTTGCTCAAACAATCCCACTGGTAGTGGCACGAAATTTGCATTTAGAATTAGAGCTCTCACGAAAACTGGATGAGGCGTTGTGCACAGTCGTAGCGCGAAGCACAGCGCTTTGTGCACTCGTGAAAATAGAGCCCCTAATATTTTCTGCTGTGGAATCAACTTTCTTGTGAAGAAAATTCATGTAAAGCTCAATATCTATAGAGCATGAAACACCTCCACTTTCTGCTAGATTATCCCTGGAGGAGATCATCTGCAGCTTTGAGCTCTAATCTAATAAAGTGGCTGTATCTACCAGACTACACCATGAGTCCCAACCCCACCTTCATCCTCTGTGAGTCACTTCATCAGAACACAAATAGTCAGCTGATCTTCAAAAAGCAATTAGTGTATCACTTGCTCATTTCTGTCTTGTGTTTGTGGTCAGTAGATGATTTCCTGCTGTTGTTGGTGGCGTCTCTGCAGTGGCAGGTGTTTGAGAATGAAAATCAGGCTTACATGAGGCATCTGGCAGGAGAGAATGTGGAGATCAGCAGAAGTCTGGATCCGCAAACTCTCAACCAGTACACTCTTGTCAACAACTTTCTACACTGTCGGTGTGTATTAATTTGTCTTTTAATACTGTATTTATCTGGGTTGTTACATTTGAACATACACTACCAGTCAGAATTTTGGATACACTTGACTGAATGTATGTTTAAAAAAAAAAAAAAGGTTTCCATCCAGTGGCATAACCACCGGTGTGTAAATGCTTCTCAAAAAAAAAGCTTGCACACCCAAAATATTTTTGATGCTTAATGATAGGGGTATTAAATGTAACAACGTGATGCATATTGCATATGGAATGTAATAATCGATTAATGACTAAGTAATACCCAGTGTGTTACAGAGCTTGTCTCAGATTACATGCATGCTCTCACAACAGGCGCTGAGCGTGATACTTTGGAAATAAGCATGCACTAAGTTTATACTACCGAGTTTGGCTTTCTGTGTCAGTATTATTAGCTGTGTACATCCATTTGAGCAAAATAAGTACAACTGCAATGTACAGTATATTGATGATATAGAGTATTTGCAAAATACACTTGGAAAAGTACTGTAATGCCAGTCCTCACTGTACTCCTCAAATGCAAAGAATATTCAGAAGCTCAAGATTTGGAATCTTCTTCTGTTTAATGCAATTCCTTATGAATTTATTTAATCTCCAAAATTAAGTATTTGAGCCAGTGAATTTAAAACCTGGTGTATTTTAGTCAGCCTTCCTTTATAGTGCAAATTGTCCCTCCTTTTACTTTTGTGTCTTTAGCATATTTTAAAATAGCCTAATTATGAATTGCTCCAAAATAATTTATTTACATTTTATGATATAGACCATTTCAAGGACTGTTCGTTGGTGACGTCAATTGACTTCACTGTTCCATGAACATTTCCTGATTGTCAAAACAGAGACTATTTAGCAGAGACTGGCCACTTTTATTAAAATGAATGGGAGAAATTAGAATGCCCAATGGCAGCCAGTGGTCAAAGGATGTATAAAGAAGTCCCGCCTTACAGGTAAAATAGCCAGTCACCTTTTAGATACTGAAATCACCTATCAATTAACTTGAGAACGTGCATGCGCATTAGCTATAGAAGTCGAGACAATTGCGTTTTATAGCGTAATCTAATTTAAAGACGCACAATTTATTGTACCAGTTGTGATGGAACGACACGCCCTTCCCATGGATCATTGTTGCCCATGGTGACTTTTCCCTGTTTGACGGTGCATGATGGGGCTCACCTGAACCCAGTGAAGAGCCTCATCGCCACTGCATTTAAACACAGAGCACGCCTCTCCTTGGGCAGGTTTGTACCTGCTGGTGTCTCCTCAGTTCCAGGAACGGAGCGGGGAGGGTCCGGTGTGAGTTAGATGCATTGCCGGGGATTGGAGCAAGCATCTTGGCCGTCGGGCAAGGATATTCCCTTCAAGTGCCGAGGCCCAGGGAAGCCGGGACACTAGAGTGAAGTCGCCACCCCACGCACCTCGGACCAAGTAGGGGAGTGCGTCGCGGCCGCCGGGACCTGCCCACTATCACCTGGACCTTCCCCTGTCTTCACTACTCTTCCTTCACATAGCCATTTCCACCGAGAAGGCCCCAGATTCCCCTTTGTTTTGGACATTTTTAAATAAATGGCCTGGTGTTACAGCCACTGTGTCTGTCTCTTGCTCACCCTGCCACACAGTAATGTCAGATTTAACTGCTTATTTTAAATATGTTCTTTTATCGTAATATTGACCAATGATTTTGGAAATTTTTGTCTTTCCCCATTCAAGTAGATAGGAGCTGCACTTTCATAATGCTCGTTTACATAGAAAAATAGCTGCCCAAACTGCCCAAGAGTGTTCCAAAGATGGCCGCTGATTGGACTGACTTTCTTTGAAAAAGAGAAATTCATTTGAATTGTTCTAATTCCTTAGTTTTTGTTTACGTTCTTGAAATGGTCTATATAAATGCTAATATTTTTATATTTTAAAGAATATTCCATGTTCAATACAAGTTAATCTCAATTGACAGCATTTGTGGCATAATGTTGATTAACAAAAAAAATTAATTTCGACTCGTCTCTCCTTTTCTCAAAGTTACAGTGAGGCACTTACAATGGAGGGTTTAAAGGCAGAAATGTGAAGCTTATAATTTTATAAAAACACATTAATTCTTCAAAAATTCAAGAATTATTTGAGCTATAAAGTTGTTTAAATCGTAATTTTACTGTAATTTTAGGTTTTTAGGATTTGGTGACTACATCGTCATGGCAACAATGTTGTAAAATTGGCTATAACTTTACACAGAAAAGGTTAGCAAGTGATTTTATAACAAATCATGTTTGCATGCATATTGTTTATGTCTTGTGGCTATACTTCTGATAAAGTGAGTATTTTAACGTTCAAAAATTTGTCCACATTCACTTCCACTGTAACCTAATTTTGCTTTTTTTTTTTTTTTAAGAAAAGGAGAGGCAAGTCAAAATACATTTTTGTGGTAATCAATATTATGCCATTAATGCTGTCGATTGAGCTTAACTTCTATGAACCCAAAATATTCCTTTAACAGGCCTACTGTATGTATTATATTGATAAAAGTGTCATGAATTTGTTTAGTAAAGTCATTAACATAACACAGGGCTTAAAAAAAAAAAAAATGTAAAGGAAAAAATAAATGAATTTAATGGTTGTTAATTGTACAATTGTCACTTTATTGTGCTTCAGTTCTTTCTGGCACACCCAAAACCTTGTTTCTGGCTACGCCAATGTTTTCATCTCAATGCTTGTGCTTAAATGTCTAAAAATTTGTTTGGTAGATAAATATGAATTGGATTAACATGGATTTTTTATATCATCCATTTAAAATGTATTTTCAGTTGGTGAAAATTGTAACATGGTTCATTAATATAGTTCAACAATTTATTGCATCCAGTTTTTACCTGAATGCAGATTAAAGGGATAGGTCACCCCAAAAAGAAAATTCAGTCATTGTTTACTCACACCTGTGTTGTTATAACCCCATATACTTTTTTTTTTTTTAACACAAAGGGAGAAAATGTGAAAAAATTTTGCATACAGAGGCATTTAGCATAAAAATTCAGTCACTGTTTACTCACACCTGTGTTGTTATAACCCCATATACTTTTTTTTTTTTTAACACAAAGGGAGAAAATGTGAAAAAAATTTAGTGTGGTGAAAAATATTTATGGTGACCACTTCTTCAAGTTTCATACAAAAGTATAATTAAGAAGTCTAATAAATTATTGCATGAGACTCATGATTGCTAAGAAAGCATACGATGAGCTTTGGTGAGAAACAAACCGAAATCGAATGTATTATTTAGTGAAACTGTTGACCGACCGTTACTCTCCTCTGCACGTTCATGATGAGACTGCAGGAGAGAAACAATTCAGGCAGCCCCCTCTGGACATGGAGTGTTCAAGAGAAAACACGTTTTGTTTATTTAAAAACAGGTCCACCACAGCGATAGAAACAACAGAACACAACACAGCTGCACACAAACCAAAGAACCGAACATACTAAATATGTCTGATGAATTTGTAGTCAGAGAATAGATGCATTTTTTTGTCCTCAGAGATAGACAGAGGAGGCCAAAGGCAGCTACAGTCACACTGTGTCCTAACCAGGGGCGGAGCTAGAGGGGGGCCAGTGGTGGCCGCAGACAAAAGCCTGCCACCCCCCCATTGGCCACCCCACTTACAGCCACACCTCTCTGTCCCGGGAGTCACTGTATCCACTGCCCTACACCTACCGAATTTTTTCGCTAAGGTATCCATCTCTTCGGTTGGAGGTCTGTCACAAATGCTCACAAGTTCAGAATGGAGATGAAACATTCCCGCTTTCTCTATCTCTCACAATTTGATTGAGTAATCTGTTTCAAACAAATTAGGCTTGACATAAAAATCCATCTATTCTCCGACTACATACTCAGGCATATTTAGTAAGTTCGGTTCTCTGGTTTGTGTGCAGCTGTGCTGTGTTCTGTTGTTCTATTGCTGTGGTGGACGGTGGACCTGTCTTTAGATAAACAAAACGAGTTGTCACTTGAATGCCCCATGTGGCGAGCGGGAGGCTGCGTGAACTGCAGCACTTGTGCAGTCTCATAAACACGCAGAGGATAGCAATGGTCAGTCAACAAATTTCACTAAATAATACATTAAAGAAAGAAAGTCATATGGGGTTATAACAACACAGGGGTGAGTAAACAATCACTGAATTTTCATTTTTGGGTGAACTTTATCTATATATCTGTAGACTGTTGTGATTTGAAATGCTTTGTGTGTGTGTGTTTGTGTGTTTGTTTGTGTGTGTCCAGCTCGTATCTGGACATGTTAAAGGTGTTTGTGTTCAGTTATTTCTTTTGGCTGGTGCTGTGTCTGATTTTCATCACTGGCACCACGAGAATCAGCATCTTCTGTCTGGGTTATCTGGTGGCCTGTTTCTACTTCATGCTGTTTGGGGGCACATTACTGCTGCAGCCGGTGCGGTATGTGGTCAGACTGTGGGACTGTCTCATAGCGTACACCTGTGTGGTCATTAGCCTCAAGAACATGCTCTCGGTAAGCACACATTCAAGTAATCTGTCTAGGGCTGCCCTATTGAGTATCTCTCTTTTGTATGATGTCATTGTACAGTATGCACCGCTATAAAAGATCTAACATAAAATCTAAATGAATTTTGATTAGGATATACACAAATCATTTCAAATAATATTTTACTGTTTTCATAAATAGACAGTTTCCATCCAACTATTTTTTGTGAATTTTTAAAATAAAAAAACCTGAACAGAAATGTTTTATGTGCACATAAACTCTTAAAAGTTCATTTTTATTATAATGGAAGTGATCAATAAGGTCACTTTTAGAGCCTGCAAAGAAATAATCTGACTTAACTAGCCAGTTAGACTCCATATCAAATGTAGAATTAGTTGGCAAAAAATACAGTTCACCTACCAGAGATAAAATGTGTGCCGCTACATATTATACAATTGTTAAAACAAATCGTGGTCTATTTTTTGGTAATCTAAACCTTAAAATTCAGGCATCCAGTGAGCATCAAACAACATAGTGCAAATGTTATTTATGACATTTTATGACAATCGTGTTCACGTTACTAATGTTAATCGTGTCAAGTCACGATGAATGAAGTGCTTCCCGCTGTTGTTTTGAAAAAGTTTGTTCATTCAACACTTCCGGTTAGTTGTCAAAGAAGTCACTTCCCAAACCAAATAATATCAGTGGCGTATGAGCATAGCAGCCATTTCAGCCCTCATTATATGAGATACAGTATTACACTCATTCTGTGGCATCTCCAGGCAGCATTTAATAAAATGTTCTCTTATTTACTCACCCTCATTTGTATGACTATCTCCTGCTGAACACAATGAAGGTTTTTAGAAGAATGTTTCAGCCCTGTAGGTCCATACAATGCAAGTGAATGGTGACCAGACGTTTGAATATCCAAAATTCACATAAAGGCAGCATAAAAGTTATCCATATGACTCCAGTGGTTTAATCCATATCTTCTGAAGTGATATGATAGGTGTGGGTGAGAAACAGATACACTTTTAAGTCCTTTTTTAATATAAATCTTCACTTTCACTTCCATGCTCTTCTTCATTTGTTTTTGGCTACTGCATTCTTTATGCATATCATCACCTACTGGTTAGGGCTGGTTAAGGTGGAGATTTATAGATAAAAAAGGACTTAAAAGTGTATGTGATCTGTGTCTCACCCACAGTCCGAAGACAGAGGTCAGAGTCCAATCAAGGACGCATGTATATACAGTATATATATTGTTGGGGGTAACAGTTGGGTCTCCAATATGAATATTGGGATACAAACTCAGACTCAGGTTTGCAATGAGAGGGAGTTTACTGATTGTTCACTGCAGTTCCAATTTACATCACAAGTCAAAAAGGAATCCAGTAGTTCAGTAATACAGAAGAAAAATAAGCCTCATTTCAACATTGACAAGCAATTATAGTCATATGCAAACTGAATTAGAGGTGTCACAGTACAACACTTTCTAAAAATCTGAAATTTACTTCAAACATCTTAACACTTTACAAATATGGTCTGTTTCCACCTTCGTGCAGACAGCCACCCATTAGCCACAGTACCATTCAGTTCCCATCATTGGTTTTACAGAACGTATGTGCAGATGTCAAGGGATAGCGATAAGTTATGATTACTACTACTTTCGCTATCCAGAAGATACCAAGGAAAGTAATTAAAATCCTTGAGTTTTTTTTACTATGGCAGTCACGTGTCATAGGTCACCATAAACAAAATCCAAACACTGAATAATTTAGACATTGTAACAGTTAGATGCTGCCTCCCTAGATGAGAGTCTTTCTTGTAGGGCTTTACTGGTTGTTTAGATCAGTGTTACAATCAGAAATAATTAATAATTATTTCTTTAGTTATTAATTAATATTTAAATTAATTAATTGAATCTAACTCATTAAAACCTCAAATATAAACCTCATATATATTTTTTTAATCCCTTAAATCAACAATTATCAAAGATAATCATTAATGGTTAACATCGATGAAACGTTAATTAAAATTAACACTAGCTAATTGATCATTCAAATTCTACAATCATCAAAGATAATTATCAATTATCAAAAATCAATAGAATAATAATAAGGATTAACATTGACGGGGCACCACCCTGGAATCAGGGACTAATAACCAGATAGTATAACAGTCTCAATATTAGATTGTTTTCTTAGGAAAATCGACATCCGAAGAATATCGATTTTCAGGAAAAAAAACAATGAATGAAGGCTTGAATCCGAGCACTGACATACCGTCAGCATGACACAGGCGTATGCAAAACAAACCAAAACACTTCTCTTTGTAATATAAACAACGTTTATTTATGCAGTAATATCAATTAATACAATGCAGTCAATAAACTTCTGACTTACAACTACAAACTAAACAGTGATATGATTAGATATGGAAATCAAAATAATCCTATAACACATGAGGTTGTGTGTGTGTGTGAGAGCGAGTGTGTGTGTGTGTGTGTGTGTGTGTGTGTGTGGTTAGTACGAGAGAGAGAGAGAGAGAGAGAATAGTGACGGCCCTAAAGCCGATTTCGCGATCGTGGGAGAGAAAGCAGCTGTTAGTTTATCGCTCAGAGACGCGGTGGATGGCTCGTAAAAGTCCCGCGTTCTTTGACTCTTTAATGGATAAACTCAGTTTGCCGGTCTCACCCGTGATGGCGAAAATGCACAACAGTCCAATTTGGTTGGACCACAATACAGCAAAACAAATTCGTGATAATTAATACCGAGTATTAATAATGAGCGGACATGGAGGTCTGTAAACTGTACAAGCAAAAACCTTGAAACACAAGAATAACACACTGTAATATTCTATCTCTGCCCAGATGTAAACCTCTTACTTGAATCGCATGAGGATGCAGAATGTGTGTTCCTCCATCCTTTAACTCCGACCCGGTTCCTTGAGGCTCGGGTGATGACGGGAGGCCGTTTCCTCGCTCTGTCGGCGGGCGTACGGCTGACTGTTTCTCAGCGGGCTGGCAGAGAAATCAGAAATGTCGAATTGATTGAAGATGGAAGAGAAATCTTTAATCTCTTCACTTCTGCAGGCAAATGGATGAAGATGCGGATTGCTCAGCGGTCTCCTTCGGATCCGTTAGAGTGTTTGGTTGAACACAGAGTAATCTCAACTCGTCCAGCGAGATGGAGATTGTATGGCCACAGTTTCAAGTCGGACATTACTTCCTTGTGCCACGAGGTTGACCTGACTAGAAGTTCTATGCCCAGATGTGCCTCAGTCTCTGTCCAGACGATAAAGCCTCTGTGAACTCTAATGAACTGTATGGACTGTGCAACCATTTTTCTTTCCTATCAGGAATACATGGATGGTGTAACCCACAGGTTACTGTGAACCGACAAGAACTGTTCGGCCCTTCAGTTGCTCTAAAGATGCTGGACAACAACCAACTCTTCAGACCAAAGGGGGGAATGTTGGGCCTCATGTATTCAGATAGAAGACAAAGGCAGGCCTAACACAGTCATAAAAACCTAACTCAGGCCCCCACATACCAGGTCATAAATTATACTGATAAAAATCACGCCAAAATCAAACAAAGGGAGTCCAAAACAGACTACAAATCCCATGAAGCCTTGCTCACTAAAGGATCGAACTCTCAACTCCTATTGGATGAGGCACACAACAAAATGCCCTCAAACCATGACATCATCAGGAGTAGAAATACCTCTGAAATGCTTCCGGGATTTGCTTCCAGCAACTTTGTTCGCCCTGTATAGACGTAGCTCATCGCTGCTCTCAGGTGCAACCTCGTGGCACAAGGAAGTAACGTCCGACTTGAAACTATGGCCATACAATCTCCATCTCGCTGGACGAGTTGAGATTACTCTGTGTTCAACCGAACACTCTAATGGATCCGAAGGAGACCGCCGAGCAATCCGCATCTTCATCCGTTTGCCTGCAGAAGTGAAGAGAGAAAAGATTTCTCTTCCATCTTCAATCAAGTCGACATTTCTGAGTTCTCCGCCAGCCCGCCGAGAATCAGCAGCCGTGCCCACCAACAGAGCGAGGAAACAGCCTCCCGTCATCACCCGAGCCTCAAGGAACCGGGTCGGAGCATAAGGACGGATGAACACACATTCTGCATCCTCATGCGATTCAAGTAAGAGGTTTACATCTGGGCAGAGATAGAATATTATAGTGTGTTATTCTTGTGTTTCAAGGTTTTCGCTTGTACAGTTTACGGACCGCCATGTTCACTCATTATTAATACTCAGGGTATTAATTATCACGAATTTGTTTTGCTGTATTGTGGTCCAACCAAATTGGACTGTTGTGCAATTTCGCCATCACGGGTGAGACCGGTAAACTGAGTTTATCCATTAAAGAGTCAAAGAATGCGGGACTGTTTTACGAGCTGTCCACCGCGTCTCTGAGCGATAAACTAACAGCTGCTTTCTCTCCCACGATCGCAAAATCGGCTTTAGGGCCGTCACTTTATTCTCTCTCTCTCTCTCTCACGTACTAACCACACACACACACACACACACACACACACACACACACACACACACACACACTCGCTCTCTCACACACACACACACCCGCAAGTGTTATAGGATTATTTTGATTTCCATATCTAATCATATCACTGTTTAGTTTGTAGTTGTAAGTCAGAAGTTTATTGACTGCATTGCATTAATTATTAATTTATATTACTGCATAAATAAACTTTGTTTATATTACAAAGAGAAGTGTTTTGGTTTGTTTTGCATACGCCTGTGTCATGCTGACGGGATGTCAGTGCTCGGATTCAAGCCTTCATTCATTGTTTTTTTTCCCGAAAATCGATATTCTTCGGATGTCGATTTTCCTAAGAAAACAATCTAATATTGAGACTGTTATACTATCTGGTTATTAGTCCCTGATTCCAGGGTGGTGCCCCGTCAATGTTAATCCTTATTAATATTCTGTTGATTTTTGATAATTGATAATTATCTTTGATGATTGTTGAATTTGAATGATCAATAAGCTAGTGTTCATTTTAATTAACGTTTCATCGATGTTAACCATTAAAGATTATCTTTGATAATTGTTGATTTAAAGGATTAAAAAAGCTAACATTGATTCTCATCAATGTTCTATTGATTTTAATAATTAATAATTATCTTTGATAATTATTAATTATTGCTAATAACTAAACCCGCTCCTAAACGTAGCGCACTACATTTACTGGAGCCCCATCGGAGGTTTTAATGAGTTAGATTCAATTAATTAATTTAAATATTAATTAATAACTAAAGAAATAATTATTAATTATTTCTGATAGTAACACTGATCTAAACAACCAGTAAAGCCCTACATTCTCATTATTTCTGGTGGAATTCAGGGCCTCTAACCATCTGTGAAAAATTAGGACAGAACAGAAGAAAAACAAAGCACCCACAAAAGGCCAAATGCAGAATAGTCACCTAATATGATAATAAAATCACAAAGAAACTAAAATCTCTCTCTCATTCAATTAATAATGAGTGAATTAAAATAGAATCAAATGCTTATAGAATAGTTGATTAATTTTGTAATAATTATGACAGATACGTGTATTTGGTTGATTAATATAATACAAATAAATGGAGATGATAAAAGATGAGATATAACTTGTAAAAATAAAAGGATATTAGAAAATCCACCCCTTAGTATGAAGAACTCCAGACAGCTGAGCATAAAGCTTAAGAATAAAGTTGGGGGCCTGGGTAGCTCAGCGAGTAAAGACGCTAACTACCACCCCTGGAGTCGCGAGTTCGAATCCAGGGTGTGCTGAGTGACTCCAGCCAGGTCTCCTAAGTGACCAAATTGGCCCAGTTGCTAGGGAGGGTAGAGTCACATGGGGTAATCTCCTCATGGTCGCTATAATGTGGTTCGCTCTTGGTGGGGCGCGTGGTGAGTTGTGCGTGGATGCCACGGAGAATAGCGTGAAGCCTCCATATGCGCTATGTCTCCGTGGTAATGTGCTCAACAAGCCACGTGATAAGATGCACGGGTTGATGGTCTCAGACGCAGAGGCAACTGAGATTTGTCCTCTGCCACCTGGATTGAGGCGAGTCACTACACCACCACAAGAACTTGGAGAAAAGGGGAGAAAAAAAAGAATAAAGGTAGAAATAAAGAGCCCTTCTAAGAATAGAAGAAACAAACTAATTTTAGCAATGGAACCAGGTAATAACAGAATTCAGGTACATACAAAACATGGGCAGCAACCACAAACCATTACAAAATCCAAACTAAAGAAAATACACATTATGAAAATAGAAAAAAAAAATAAAATCTTACATTGATTGAGCATGAAACCAAGTGTGATGAGAAGGAGGGCGTGGTTGGGCCGTGAGGGTGCACAGCTGGTACTGAATCAGCTGATCAGCGGGAGAGTGAGATAAAGGGGAGCTGGAGGCGATGGTTCGAGAGAGAGAGAGAGAGAGAGAGAGAGAGAGAGAGAGAGAGAGAGAGAGACAGACACGCGGCTGCGCTGCATGTGTGTCTGTGTTTTTTATGTTATATGTTGTTTTACGTTTATGTTTTACTTTATGTTGACTCTTCAGCCAGTTCCTCCTCCTTGCCCATCCTTTAACTGTTACACCAAGGTTTCCCAATCAGGACTCTGAGATAGTTACAAACAATAGGTAAGTCATGCTTTCTTTGCCAAACACATCTCTCTTCTTCTACCACTCACTTGGTTATATACCAAATAATAGGGTGCTTTGACTCCCCCTAATGGTGGGTGGTAGAATTACATTTGGAGTAACCTAGTAACAGGTTGTGACTGTTACAATATATATTAGAGATGCACAATATATCAGCCGTTATATTATTGGACGATAACCAGAAAAGCAAAATATTATTATTGTGCTGATAATTTGTAATGGTTTATTAGCTTGCGACTGAAATTCTCTGACTGCCTGTGGATTCTTTCCTTCAGGCAGAGACTTGGGCAGCTGCAAGCGACAGTGCACACATGCATTTTCCATACTTTCTGTGTTTCTGTGTGAGTGAGAGCAGGTGACAGGCAAGCTCATGTGAGGATTATATCGACATCTCTGCACCTTGTTACTTTGTTCTGGGGCTGGTTTTAGTCATCTGCTGTAAGTAACAACATGCCATTTACCATATTCTTTTTATTTAATGAGGCAATAAACAAAAACGTGACAAAAACATGCATGTATATTACAACCCCAATTCCGAAAAAGTTGGGAAAGTATGGAAAATGCTAATAAAAGCAAAAAGGAGTTATTTGTAAATTATATTCACCCTTTGCTATATTGAAAGCACTACAACTAAACATTATATGATGTTTTACCTAGTGAATTTCATTGTTTTTTTAATGTACAGTTATTTCGACTCAGATGATTGCAACACACTCCAAGAAAAGTTGGGACAGTCGAGTGTTTACCACTGTGAAACATCACCATTTTTTTCTTATAACACCTATTAAGCATTTAGGCACTGAAGACACAAGTTTAAGTTGAAAAAGTGGGATTTTCCCCCATTCATCCATTATGCAGGCCTTCAGCTGTACAAATGTACGGAGTCATCGTTGCCGTATTGTGTGCTTCATAATGCACCACACATTCTCAATTGGAGATGGTCAGGACTGCAGGCAGGCCAATCTAGCACCCGCAGTCTCTGCTTATTCGGCTAATGCCGGGATGTCCCTGGAAAAGACTGAGAAAAGATTTCCTTTTCCAATTTGGCCTGGAGAACACGACGGCTGTGTTTTTCAAAAACTATTTGAAATGTGGACTCATTGGACCAAAAACACATTTCCACTGTTTTACTTTCCATCTAAGATCAGACCAAGCGAGGAGAAGTTATGCAGCACTTCTTGACAGTGTATATGTAGGGCTTCTGTTTTGCATAGTAGTCTTAACTTGCTAAAATCTGTGGATGCAGCAGTAAATGGTGTTGAATAACAAAAGCTTTCTAAAGTACTCCCAAGCCCATGTTCATGATATGCATTACAGATAGTAATGTCTGAGGGATCAGAGATCACACGGATTCAGAAGTGGTTTTCGTCTTGTCCTTTGCACACTGAGATTTGTGTGAATCTTTTAACTATATTGTGCACTGTAGAGGGTGAAATGCCCAAACTCCTTCCAATTTGTCTTTGGGGAAAATTGTTCTCAAAGTGCTGGATTATTGGGGGAGTCGCGTGGCGCCATGCGAGGGTCGGACATGTGAATGGTGAGCTCTGCGCATTTTGCTAGTTTTATTACTATTTATGTCATACTATTTGTGAGAGTCAATACATCCTGATTCTTAACTGTTCTATGAAGACAATATGTCAAAGAATTCAAAATCCTCGGGCTCTGGAGACATTAAAAGACATTTATGTGCTCAAGCTGATACCCCAGACAGGGCCGCAGACCAGGGACTCAGGTTGGACGGTGCGGCGGGAGAGATTCAACGTCAGCTGTCCAGCATGTCTGTAATGCTGGTGAAGGTCGTGGCGGACTTGGAGGATCTTGCTGTAATACGTCGATCGATCACTTCCATGGAGACGAAATTCTCTGAGATGGTTACAAGAATCGGGGACGTCGAGAAACAGATTGATTATCTGGAGTTATCGGAGAGGGAATTAGCTGCTAACCCACTAGCAACCAAGGCAGATTTGCAGTGTGTCTGGGAAAGTCATAAGACCTTGAGAATCGTAATCGGCGAAAGAACGTCCGAATTGTTGGAATTCCTGAGAACGAAGAAGGCCGAGATATGGTGAAATTCCTAGGCGAGATCTTCCCAAGTCTGCCCGACATAACAGGCCATAAGCTGGAAATCGCACAAGCTCACAGAGTCTTGGCTTTGAGATCCGCTGAGGGAGACATCAATTCTGGCCAAATTTCTGAGATCATCTGATAAAGATCTTGTGTTACACAAGGCGAGGAGTAAAGGAGAGCTTTCTTGGAAGAACAACAGCATTTTCCTGTTCCCAGACTTTGCGAATTTGTCAAGAGAGAAACATGATCGATTCAGGGAATGCAAGAATCTCTTACATCAACGGAAGGTCGCTTTTGCTCTGGTGTTTCAGGCCAAACTGAGAAAAGATGCTAAGGATGGACATAGAGATTTTACATGCCCACAACAAGCACTGTCCTTCATAATGAGTGAGTAAGCCATTTGGTGATTTTTCATGTTGCTGCTTAGTGAACCGACTCATTGAACATACACTCGACTGCCCGAGGAAGCTGAGCGCCTTTTTCGTTTCTTTTTGTGCTGGTTCCGTCTAGCGGCTGGAGTTTGTTTTGTGTAATATCATTTCCTCGGGACAGCTTGTGGATAAATCTGCATGTTTTTGGTGCTTATGCTTCCTGTGGTTTTGTGGAATATCTCTTGCAAGACATTGGAATGAATGGGTCTTTTGTTGCACTCATGTATCGGCCAAATGGGCTGGCTTACTGAACATTTATTTAACTGCCTGAAGAATTGAACAGGCCCTTTATTTTATTTTATTTATTTATTTTATTTTGTGCTGGTTCTGCTAGGATGAATCTACACATTTTTTGTGTTTATCCAGTTTATTGGCTGGAGTTTGTTTCATAGAAAATTTTTCCTGTGTAATTCTGTCTCACAAAATTTGCATAGGAGCACCAGACTTGAGCAATCCGATGGCAAATTTGTCGCAGGGACTCTCATAAGCGTACATGGACTGTTTCAGTTTAGAGGGATGGATGCCAGTTTGCGCTGTCGTGTGTATGTTTTTCTTTTTTCTGTTTTTTTTTTTTTTTTTTTTGTTCTGGGGGAAGTTCGGGGGTTGTTTGTTGCACTAATGGGGAATGTGGTCTTTATAATTTTATTTTTGACACACAGTCTATTTTTTCTAATATGTCAAAATGTCAGATGTTAATATGAGTGGATTGTCTCTCTCCACATGGAATATGAATGGGTTGGGGCACCCCATAAAAAAAGAAAGGTAATTTTTTTTTCTTAAATGTAAGAAATATGATATAGTGTTTCTTCAAGAAACGCATCTTTCCCTGCAGGAAGCTGAAAAATTTGGGAAGATAAGGGGTGGACATGTTTTCTTTAGTGCTTGCTCAAGTCATTAAAGTTTTAGCAGTAATTCAGGGGCAAAGGTTGATTTTTGCTAATATCTGATTACTCTGATGGCGCCGGTGAGGTCGACTGCCATCTTGATTGCTCTGACCACAGTTTGCTGCTTTTGCTTTTTTTTTGCTTTTTTTCTCTTGCACTTTAAGTTATTTTAAACTTTCTTAATTCTCACCATGGTTACTATCAACTACGACAGACATACTCTTATCTCTATTGGTCTACAACTTCCCCATCTTTTTTTAACACCGGACCCATGCTGGCCAAGCGAGATTCTAAGGAAGAACAAAGGACGCGACCCGAAACGGCGGCCCAGACGGAAACGAGCCGCCATCAGGAACAGACTGAGGACTCAAACTTACCGTGCTCCTCTGCCTAGTATTCTGCTAGCCAACATTCAGTCACTGGAGAAAAAGCTGGATGACCTCAGGGCCAGGGTTAAGTTCCAAAGGGACCTTATAGACTGCAACCTCCTCTGCTTCACTGAGACATGGCTGAACCCAGTGATTCCGGACCACGCCATCCAGCCATCCGTGTTCTTTTCGGTTTTTCACATGGACAGAACAATGGAGTCAGGGAAGTCAAGGGGAGGTGGTGTATGTCTGATGGTTAACAACAGCTGGTGAGCATTGTTCCTCTCACAGGTTCCTGCACACCCAACCTGGAGCTTCTGACCATCAAATGTTGCCCTTTCTACTTTCCTCGAGAATTCACCTCGATCATAGTAAGTGCTGTTTATATACCACCTCAGGCGAGCACGGACACTGCCTTATGTGAACTAGATGAGGTTCTCGTTGTTCATCAAACTCATCACCGGGACGCTGCGCTCATTGTGATGGGGGAATTTAACAGCGACAATTTAAACTTCCACCAACACATTACCTGTCCTACTAGAGGCAACTGGATTAGATCATTGTTACACCCCATTTAAAGAAGGCTACAAAGCACAGTCTCTACCACTGTTTGGGAAATCGGACCATGATGCCATCTTCCTCATACCCAAATACAAACAAAGGCTGAAACAAGAAGCTCCGGTTCAGAGGGAGTTCGCGCTTTGGACGGACCAATCAGTGGCCACTCTGCAAGATGCTCTAGATGACATATATTGGGACATGTTCCGGCGCAGCTCTGATGACATCAACGTGTTTATGGAAGCAGTCGTGGGACTGATTGGGAAACTGGTAGATGATACAGTCTGCAAAACCACTATCAGGATGTTTCCCAACCAGAAGCTGTGGGTAGATAAATCCATCCGCGACGCTCTGTCATCCCGCACCGCTGCCTATAAAGTGGGGCTCACCACCGGGAACATGAACAATTACAAAATTGCGTCTTACAACACACGCAGAGTGATGAGAGAGGCAAAGCGGCGCTATAGGAAGAAATTGGAGTCACAGTTTCAACAAGGTGGCTCTAGAAGCCTGTGGCAGGAACTGATAACGATAACGGACTATAAAACACCATCCCGCAAAATCTCGAACGCTGATGCTTCTCTCGAAGATGAGCTGAACATTTTTATGCTCACTTCGAGGCTGCAGTTTACTGCACTAACGGTGCTGACAGCAGCAATAGTGATAACGGCTGCTTGTATGCGGAGAGCATTAACGCTGGAAACGCGTTCACCATCACAGAATGCGACGTGAGAAAGGCTTTCCGGAGAGTGAACATCAGGAAGGCAGCAGGACCAGATGGAATATCAGTAATTCCAACCTGCTTTAAACAGTCCGTCATTTTTCCTGTCCCGAAGAAACCCCAACCTTCCTGCCTTAATGACTATCGTCCTGTAGCACTGACCTCAATTTTGATTAAGTGCTTTGAAAGACTGGTCAGAGACTTCATCACCTCCTCACTACCTGACACCCTGGATCCCTTACAGTTCACTTACCGTCCAAATCGCTCAATGGACAATGCCATCACACATCTCCTCCACACAGCCCTTGATCATCTGGACAAGAGGAAGGGAAATTATGTTAAAATGCTGTTTGTTGATTACAGTTCAGCTTTTAATACTATAATTCCCTCTAAACTCACCACCAAGTTGGAGGACCTAGGTATTTAGCCCATCTCTGTGTCAGTGGATCTCCAACTTCCTGACTGACAGGCCACAAGCAGTAAGGGTGGGCAGACATGTCTCACATCCCCTCCTCCCCCAACCCTCAGCACTGGAGCCCCCAAGGGTTGTGTTCTAAGCCCCCTGCTGTACTCATTGTACACTTATGACTGTGTGGCCACTTCCAACTCCACCACCATTGTCAAGTTTGCTGACGACACTGTTGTGGTGGGCCTGATCTCTGATAACAGTGAGAGGGCCTATCTGCAGGAGATCAAAGGCCTGGAGGACTGGTGCCAGGAGAACAACCTCCTTTTCAGCAAGACAAAGAAGCTGATAATGGACTTCAGCACAAAGCAGGCAAGGAACTACCACTCCAGTATGATCAACGGGGCCACAGTGGAGAGAGTGGACAGTTTCCGTTATCTTGGCATACACATCTGACGGGATCTGTCATGGACCTGCCACATTAACACCATGGTGAAGAAGGCCCGTCAGCGTCTTTACCACCTCACGCGCTTAAAGGACTTTAAACTGCCTTCTATGGTGCTAAAGAACTTTTACACCTGTACCATTGAGAGTATCCTGACAGGACACATCACAGCCTGGTTTGGAAACTGTACAAAACAAAATAGACTGGCTCTACAAAGAGTGGTGCGATCAGCTGTGCACATCACCCACATCAAACTCCCTGACCTGCAGTCCATCTACAACAAACAATGCTGGAGCAAAGCCAGGAAGATCATGAAAGACCTCAGCCATCCTAATAATGGACTCTTCTCTTTGTTGCGGTCAGGGAAACGCTTCCGCTCCCTGATGGCCAAAACAGAGAGAATGAGAAAGAGCTTCTTTCCACAGGCCATCCGTGTCCTGAACCAAGGACAACACCAGGACTAGGTTCACTATTCAACACCACACACTTGAAGCAATATACACTCTACATTATCATATTATTATATATGATTATTATACATCTACAACATCACCTCTAAAACATTAGCCTGTTGCAGGTCAACATACTGCACAACTGCACTTTACCTTGCACATGTACATATTGCCAGTCAACTGTTGCTGCTACCACCTCTACATCAGTCATTATGCACTATTTCATATTCATATGCATACTTTGTACATACAGTATATTTCTTCTTTCTCCTATTTTATTGTGTTTTTTTGTGTGTGTTTTTTACTTCTATTTCTACTCCTTATCTATCTATATATCTATCTATCTATCTATATATATATATATAGATAGATAGATAGATAGATAGATAGATATATAGATAGATAAGGAGTAGAAATAGAAGTAAAAAACACACAAAAAAACACAATAAAATAGGAGAAAGAAGAAATATACTGTATGTATATATATATAATTTTATTGTAAACTGTAAAACTGTGGGGAGAAAAGTTGTACCAAGAATTTCACTACATGTCGTACTGTGTATGGTTATGTATGTGACCAAATAAACTTGAAACTTGATATTTATGCACTTAACGCTGATGATCAGGGCTTTTTTATAGATCTTGAAGGGATGTTGCAAGCTGCTGGCACCCCTCATGATATAATATTGGGGGGAGCCTTTAATCTATTGATGGACTCATATATGGGTTCAGGAATACTTTTATTGGATGGATTGAGTTACTTTATAGACACCTGGTAGCGGTGGTACAGACAAATGGATTAATTTCAGATTATTTTACTCTGGACAGGGGCATCCGGCAGGGTTGCCCTCTTTCCCCATTATTGTTCTGTCTTGCCCTGGAACCATTAGCAGCTGCGATAAGAAAGGAAGATGATTTTCCAGGGGTGGTGGTGGGAGGTTTTGCTCATAAACTTTTGCTTTATGCAGATGATTGTAGAGCCGAGGAGGGCGGGGCCGGGTTGGAATGAGACACACCCGGTCCCCAATCAGCCTGATGGGGCGCGCGAGGGATAAAGGCGGCCGGGGACGACAGTTCGAGAGAGAGAGAATTACAGACAGCTGTGCTGTGTTTTTAGTTCGGTGTTTTTGGTTGGGGTTTTTAGTTAATAAATTATTATTTAAGTTGTCAAGCCGGTTCTCGTCTCCTCCTTTCCTCTAAACCCCCTTACACTGGTGCCGAAACCCAGGAAGGAGGAGGGATTCCCGTCGCAGAGTCCTCGACACTGCCGTCCACCCAGGGGAGCGCCGCTGCCGTCCGACGGGGGACGGAGTAGCCCGACTACCTGGACGCGGGGAACGGCCGCCGTCCGCGAGGCGAGTGGGGACGGGACTCCCCGACCGCCTGGAGTGAGGGAGCCGCTGCCGGGGGCGGAGGAGTGCCCTGCCGTCCCCCGGGAACGCGGAGGGGTCGAGAGAAGACCGCCGTCCGCGGGGGGAGGAGGGAAGTGACTCCCCGACCGCCTGGAGTGGTAGGGCCGCTGCCAGGGGCGGAGGAGAGTCCCCACGGGACGCCGGGAACGCGGAGGGGCGTTCTGTCCGCTGGGGGTCGGAGGTCTGACTCCGGTCCGCCCGGGGAGGAGCGGCTGCAGTCCGCCTGAGAGGGTGGAGTAGTGATCGAGGACCACGCGACGGCGCATCAGAGAACCGGTGAGTTTTTTTTCTCTCTCTCCTCTCTCTGCCGCTCCGTGTTGGCCTTTCCCTCGCCATTTTGTGTTTTTTTTTTTTTTTCCCTCCTGTCTCCTCCCAGGTCGAGGAAGGCGGGGAGGACCCGCCGGCAGTCGGGGCATAAGGCACGCCCCCCCCACCTGGAGAGGAAGGGTGAGGGGGGATGTACGTCATGCCGGGGGCTCCCCGGCCTGAGGCAATGCCGGGAGGAGTGTAGAGCCGAGGAGGGCGGGGCCGGGTTGGAATGAGACACACCCGGTCCCCAATCAGCCTGATGGGGCGCGCGAGGGATAAAGGCGGCTGGGGATGACAGTTCGAGAGAGAGAGAATTACAGACAGCTGTGCTGTGTTTTTAGTTGTGTGTTTTTGGTTGGGTTTTTGTTTAATAAATTGTTATTTAAGTTGTCAAGCCGGTTCTCGCCTCCTCCTTTCCTCTAAACCCCCTTACAATGATATTTTATTATTTGTCTCCGACCCCACTAGATCTATGCCTTGCCTCCACAGAATTATTAATTCCTTACTAAATTTTCAGGATACAGAATCAATTGTCTAAATCCGAAGCTCTGGCCTGACAGCATACAGCCCAGTAACAGCTTTTCAGCATTTGCACTCAGTATGGACAAAAGTGCCCAGAGTGTTTAATTCGGACATTTATTTAAATGTTGCTTCAAGCTTAAGCCAGAATCCAAAATTATGTATTAATAAGTCCCCTTTCTGCTAGTCAGAGTGGATTGTGATGGGGGTTACTACACTCATTGACATATATGAGAGTGGAGTGTTGAGATCTTTTGAAAATATGGTTCAACATTTTAGGATTCCCAGATCTAATTTATTTAGGTATTTACAGCTGCGCCACCTGCTCTGTACTATTTTTGGGGGTAGTATACACCCCCCATAAATTTGCAGATACGCTGGAAGTGGTGATTACTGCATTTGGAGAAGGCCATGAGGCATCAGTGTATTACATATTACAGTGCATCCAGAAAGTATTCACAGCGCTTCACTTTTTCCACATTTTGTTATGTTACAGCCTTATTACAAAATGGATTAAATTCATTATTTTCCTCAAAATTCTACAAACAATACCCCATAATGATAACGTGAAAGAAGTTTGTTTGAAATCTTTGCAAATTTATTAAAAAGAAAAAAAGTAAAAAAATCACATGTACATAAGTATTCACAGCCTTTGCTCAATACTTTGTTGAAGCACCTTTGGCACCAATTACAGCCTCAAGTCTTTTTGAGTATGATGTTACAAGCTTGGCACACCTATTTTTGGGCAGTTCCTCCCATTCTTCTTTGCAGGACCTCTCAAACTCCATCAGGTTGGATGGGGAGCATTGGTGCACAGCCATTTACAGATCTCTGGAGTGATCTCTGAAGATCTCTGGAGTGGTGGTGGTGTAGTGGACTAAAGCACTGAACTGGTAAGCGGAAGGTTGTTGGTTCAATCCCCACAGCCACCACCATTGTGTCCTTGAGCAAGGCTCTTAACTCCAGGTTGCTCCAGATTGTCCCTGTAATCAGGGCACTGTAAGTTGCTTTGGAAAAAAGTGTCTGCCAAATGCATAAATGTAAATCTCTCCAGAGATGTTCAATCGGGTTCAAGTCTGGGCTCTGGCTGGGCCACTCAAGGACATTCACAGAGTTGTCCTGGAGCCACTCCTTTGTTATCTTGGCTGTGTGCTTAGGGTCATTGTCCTGTTGGAAGATGAACCTTCGCCCCAGTCTGAGCACTCTGGAGCAGGTTTTCATCAAGGATGTCTCTGTACATTGCTGCATTCATCTTTCCCTCAATCCTGACTAGTCTCCCAGTTCCTGCCGCTGAAAAACATCCCAACAGCACGATGCTGCCACCACCATGCTTCACTATAGGGATGGTATTGGCAAGGTGATGAGCGGTGCCTGATTTCCTTCAGACATGACGCTTGCCATTCAGGCCAAAGAGTTCAATCTTTGTTTCTCATGGTCTGAGAGTCCTTCGGGTGCCTTTTTGGCAAGCTCTAGGCGGGTTGTCATGTGCCTTTTACTGAGGAGTGTCTTCCATCTGGCCACTCAACCATACAGGCCTGATTGGTGGAGTGCTGCAGAGATGGTTGTTCTTCTGGAAGGTTCTCCTCTCTCTACAGAGAAATGCTGGAGCTCTGTCAGAGTGACCATTGGGTTCTTGGTCACCTCCCTGACTAAGGCCCTTCTCCCCTGATCGCTCAGTTTGGCCAGGCGGCCAGCACTAGGAAGAGTCCTTGTGGTTCCAAACTTCTTCCATTTACGGATGATGGAGGCCACTGTGCTCATTGGGACCTTCAATGCTGCAGAAATTGTTCTGTACCCTTCTCCAGATCTGTGCCTCGATTCAATCCTGTCTCGGAGGTCTACAGACAATTCCTTGGACTTCATGGCTTGGTTTGTGCTCTGACATGCACTGTTAACTGTGGGACCTTATATAGACAGGTGTGTGCCTTTCCAAATCATGTCCAATCAACTGAATTTACCACAGGTGGACTCACCTGGATGATCAGTGGAAACAGGATGCACCTGAGCTCAATTTTGAGTGTCATGGCAAAGGCTGTGAATACTTACGTACATGTGATTTCTTTTTTTTTTTCATTTTTTTTTTTTTTTTTAATAAATTTGCAAAGATTTCAAACAAACTTCTTTCACGTTGTCATTATGGGGTATTGTTTGTAGAATTTTGAGGTAAATAATGAATTTAATCCATTTTGTAATAAGGCTGTAACATAACAAAATGTGGAAAAAGTGAAGCGCTGTGAATACTTTCCGGATGCACTGTATATATGGGATCAATAAAATTGTTAGTAACATAAAAAAAAAAAAAATAATAATAAAAAAAACACCCTTTTTGGAGGGTGTTGCAATCACCTGATTTGAAATTACTGTACATAAAAAAACAAGGAAAATCACAAGGTAAAACATAATATAATGTGTAGTTGTAGGGGTTTCAATTTAGCAAAGGGTGAATATAATTTACAAATCACTCCTTTTTGTATTAATTTCCATTTTTCATACTGTCCCAACGTTTTTGGAATTGGGGATGTACTTGGGGCAATTGACCTTTCGCTAAGGTCCTGCATTAAAAGCATTTCTGACCAATCCTGTCTTGGTAACTTTTGCCCCACCCCCATTTCTCTGACAAGTGTTTGCTTTTTTACAATAAGAGCCTACAGGAGTGGTGTGTTTTAGTTGATTTAAGATGGATTTTATCGAAATGATCTAAAAATAAATACATTTAAAAACGTTGTTGCCGGGTCACTTGTAACAGTGACGCGATGTACATAGAGAGGATACATACAGTGTTATTTCATTCTTTAAAAAAAAAAAAAATCTTTAAATAAATATTGAGAAGAGCATACTATGGATTAAAGTGTGTAATTCCTCATTCCCAAATTAACATGTATAACATAATTGAGGACACCTATTTCCTCCTAGGTAAATTAAAGATAACAACCTAACATTAATTCAAGTACTGATTCAGGTCTTAGTAAAGGTGACAGGAAATAAAGAGTTCACAGCATCAAAATTAGTGTGTTATGAGATGTTATAAGCAGTTCTTTTCACCTACACTAATGTTATGGGTTTGTAATCGCGATCAAGTGACTCTTTTCTCTTTTTATGTGACTGTGATGATCGTCTGCACAGTTTTCAATCAAATTACTGTGTAATTTAGCAATTTATTTGTAAAAAAAAAAAGAAAGAAAGAAAGAAAGAAAAAAAAGTCAGATAAATATGCTTTACAATGTCACTCTTCATTCCAGCCCAAGTAATAATATTATCCATTCCGTTTATGAGAATATTTTGACAAAAACCGCAGAGTTCACGGCAGTCTCCCATTCATTCCTATGGTGAGTTCTGCAGAGCTTGTCAGAGCCAGCGACTAGAACCTAGAGGGGTGGAGCTTAGCGAAGGGTCAAATGTTTTAGCTTATTATTTAACGAAACATAAACAGAATGTGGAAAATAGTGCATTGATACTTACAGAACAGCATTGCGATTAACACAAGCCTAAACACAACCTAAAACGTACATTTATATTGAAATAATTATCGCAGTGACTCGAGATGGCTAAAAAGACTAGTTTTTGTGTGAAACGAATGTGCTTGTTGTATTTTACGAGTTGAGACTTTTCTAACGTTATGACATGACTATTCGATCTGTATTATGTTATTTATTCCCATTTTGATTGTTGTGTTCACACACGGATAAACGCAGTAACACGCGTTTGTGAATTAGACGTGCATAAGAACCTTGCACGCACATACATAACACACAAACTACCACTGTACTTGCTGTCTGGCTGCTATAATAAATATTACATCATGTATACACAGATTAGGCTTTGTACTGTGTGTTTTGTTGTTTGATGTTCGTTACATGTAGTTTAAGCCTCATTTTGGTTTAATGCATTATTACATCTGTTAGAAGATCATTATTCTACATCTGTTAGTGAGTCATCAGGATTACCGTATAGACTCATATAAATGGGCACCATACAAATTATGCAAGAGTATTGCCATCTATTTCTCATTCAAGTCAGCATACATCTGTAATGTAGGCACATTTATTTTTCGTGTTACATCCGCCAAACCTTAAATAGCAGCAAGTCCAAATTTCAAGCTTTTAAATTAAAAAAAAATAAATTACTGAGAAGATTTTAATGAATTAGCTAGCAGTTCTAGGTTAAAGGATTAACACTTATTTGTATTATTTTGTGAAAATATCGGTTTCGTCCACAATAAGCTGTGAATTATGGGTTACCGGTATCTACCCAGAAATTCTGTGCATCCCTATTATATACTGTATATATATAAATTCTGAGATGCTATTCTTCTCACCACAATTGTACAGAGCGGTCATCTGAGTTACCGTAGACTTTGTCAGTTCCAACCAGTCTGGCCATTCTCTGTTGACCTCTCTCATCAACAAAATATATCCGTCCACAGAATTGCCGCTTACTGGATTGTAAGACTTCTGTAAGACCACACCCCGCTGCCACATATCCCCACCGCCCGACTCAGGCCGGGGCGGCATCCTTGAACTTAAACGGCTGAAGAGCCAGATACCAACGGGTGATCCGGGCATTAGTATCCTTCATGCGGTGGAGCCACTGGAGTGGGGCGTGATCCGAGCAGAGGGTGAAGGCCCGCCCCAGCAGGTAGTATCGGAGTGTGAGGACTGCCAACTTGATGGCGAGACACTCCTTTTCCACAGTGCTGTACTTAGTTTCCCTTAACGAGAGCTTACGGCTAATGTACAGCACCGGGCGCTCCTCCCCCTCCACCACCTGCGAGAGTACAGCCCCCAGCCCCCTGTCTGAAGCATCTGTCTGTAAAACAAAAGGGAGAGAGAAGTCAGGTGAATGTAAAAGCGTCCCCCCACAAAGTGCAGCTTTAACTTGCGTGAACGCCCGTTGACACTGCTCCGTCCACTGGACCGGATCTGGAGCCCCCTTTTTAGTGAGATCAGTCAGCGGGCTGGTGACGTCCAAATAATTAGGTACGAACCTTCTATAATAGCCAGCCAGCCCCAGGAACTGTCTCACCCCCTTTTTGGTCTTGGGTCTCGGGCAGGTCGCAATCGCCGCTGTCTTGTCAATTTGGGGACGCACCTGCCCGTGGCCCAAGTGGAACCCCAGATACCGTACCTCCACCCGTCCAATCGCGCACTTCTTCGGATTCGCTGTGAGTCCCGCTTGGCGCAGCGATCTCAGAACCGCTCTCAGATGTTGCATGTGCCGCTGCCAATCATTGCTATAAATAATGATGTCATCTAAACAGGCAGCGGCGTAAGCTGAATGCGGTCTGAGGATTCGGTCCATGAGACGCTGAAACGTAGCCGGGGCTCCAAACAAACCGAACGGAAGAGTCACAAATTGGTGTAATCCAAACGGTGTGGAGAAGGCGGTTTTCTCACGGGAAATTGGTGTCAAGGGGATCTGCCAATAACCCTTCGTCAAATCCAATGTCGAATAAAATCAAGCAGTGCCCAACCGATCGAGCAACTCGTCAATGCGAGGCATTGGATATGCATCAAATTTAGACACTGCGTTGACTTTTCTATAATCCACACAGAATCACACAGACCCGTCGCTCTTAGGCACTAGAACAACTGGGCTGGACCAATCACTGTGGGATTCTTCTATTACCCCCATATCAAGCATCGCATCCAATTCTTCCCGAACGATTTTCTTCTTGTGTTCGGGTAATCGATAGGGGCGGCTGCGTACCACGACCCCCGGCTTGGTCTCGATGTGGTGATGGATGAGGTTTGTACATCCCGGTAGAGGGGAGAACACATCTGCAAACTCCTGTTGCAACCTAGCAACCTCCGCGAGTTGGCTCAGTGAGAGGTGGTCTCCGCAAATAACCGGGGTGAACTGATTATGTTTTGAACTCACCTCCGGTCCGAGCTCCGCCTTCTCGGGAACTGCCGTAGCCAACGTCACGGGGACCGCCTCCCTCCACAGTTTCAGGAGATTGAGGTGGTATATTTGACGTGCATCCCCTCTATTGGTTCGTTTAACCTCATAATCAAGATCTCCCACTCGTCGTGTGACCTCAAAGGGTCCTTGCCACTTGGCGAGTAATTTAGAGCTCGATGTGGGAAGCAATACAAGCACTTTATCTTATTAGCTGAGTTCCCCTGTCATACAGACGGCGCTGTCGTGCTTGAGCTTGGAGCAAATTCTCCTGTGTTAGTTGCCCCAAGGTGTGGAGTTTTGCTCTAAGATCAAGAACGTACTGAATTTCATTTTTACTGTTTGAAGGTCCTTCCTCCCAGGCCTCTCACAATACGTCAAGCACGCCGCGTGGGCGTCGCCCATACAGCAGCTCGAACGGGGATTGCAGTTATTACTGCAAATAACAGGGGGTCAAGCCATTTATCCCAATTTCTGGAATCATCGTGCACGAACTTACGAATCATGTTTTTGAGGGTTTTATTAAATCGTTCCACCAGGCCATCCGTTTGAGGATGGTATACACTGGTGCGAATCGATTTAATATTTAACAGCTCGTACAGTTCGCGTAGTGTTCATGACATAAATGTTGTGCCTTGATCGGTGAGGATTTCTTTCGGAATCCCCACCCGGGAGATTATTTTGAAGAGTGCCTCTGCAACACTACGTGCTGAGATGTTGCGAAGAGGCACTGCTTCCGGATATCGTGTTGCATAGTTCACTAGGACCAATACAAAGCCATGTCCGCGTGCTGACCGTTCTAATGGCCTGACGAGGTCCATTCCAATTCTCTCAAAGGGGACCTCGATCAGAGGGAGAGGGCGCAATGGCGCTTTTGGGGTGGCCGGTGGGTTAACCAGCTGGCATTCGCGGCATGCCGCACACCACCTGCGGACATCGCCGCCAATGCCCGGCCAATAGAAACGGGCTATTAGACGGTTCAATATTTTCCTTTCTCCTAGGTGACCCGCCATGGGATTATAATGAGCCGCCTGGAATACCATTTCCCAACGGCTCCTTGGAATCAACAGTTGGGTTGTATCCTCTTTGGTCCGAGTGTCCTGTGTCACTCGATACAACCGCTCATTTATAATTGCAAAATAGGGGTATGAAAGTGCGATGTCAAGCTGGAGTCGTTGACCATTGATGACTCTCACTTGGTCGAAGGTGTGTTTGAGGGTTTCGTCTCGCGATTGCTCCAAAGGGAAATCCCCGTCAGGGAATTCCCTGAGAAGGGGAGGGGCTGCAGCCTCTCCCCCTCTCTCGTCATCATGACGTGGAGCTGTCGAGGACGGCCCCGGCTCCGCCTCCCCTGCCAGAGCATCGCACATCACACATCTCCCTATTTTCATACAGGACCCATCCGCGCAAATTCCCTTTAATAAAACTCTAAAATCAGGCCAATCAGTCCCCAAAATCAGCGGATGGGTGAGGCGGGAACTAACCGCAGCCTCCACTCTATGCTTTTTCCCCCGAAATTTAATTGTCAGGGTCACCACCGGATAATTGTGAATATCCCCGTGTACACATTTCACCTTCACCGTTTTGGTTGTGACCAATGCCTCAGGTTGAACCAGGCGTTGGTGGATAGTGGTTTGATTACACCCGGTATCCACCAACGCCTGGTGAGTACCCCCCTTGACACTTACCGGTATCCGGTACGCTCCGGCCCGGTCGGGGGCAGCCTGTGGGAGGTCAGAGACCCGCACCACCATCCCCAGCTCCATCAGAGGGCACTGATCTCGGAAGTGGCTCGGGTCTCCGCACCTCCAGCAGGCCGGCCCAGGCGCTACGCCCGCACTTGCGTCGGAGGGCGCCCCCCCCCCCCCGAGGGGGAGAGCGGCGGGGCATTGGAGTAGGGGAAGGTGTCGCCTCCCACACCCGGGGAACTGGTCTCAGGGGCTGAGGTCCTCCTCGTCTGCGGGGGGCAGGAACGGGACCTGGAGAGAGAGCAGACGAGAGAGAGAGAGGGGAGGGGGAAGAAACAGAGGGAGGAGAGAAAACGTAGGAGGGATCTTCCGCCCTCGGGATCACCGCCATATGGTCCTCCGCAAGTCGGATAGCTTCCTCCAACGACGCCGGGCGGTGGCACTGGACCCACTCCGCCGTCCCTTTTGGCAGTCGAACTATGAACTGTTCCAGTACCACCTGGTCGATAATTCCCTGGACGTCGCAATCCCCCGCTAGCAGCCATCTTCGGCAGGCATCACGGAGCCACTGGGCAAAGGCAAACGGGCGGTCGGAGCTCTCCAACTTCAAGCTCCGGAAGAGTTGACGACTTTCCTCCGGAGTGCGACCAACCCGTTGCAAGATGGCTCTTTTTAAATCTCCGTAGGCCAGGAGGCTCGACGCTGGCAGTTGGTGAGCCACAAGCTGGGCTTCCCGGACAATAGTGGGATCAATCGGGCTGCCCATTGGCCGAGCGGCCAGCCCCAGATCTCGGCGGTCCGCTCAAACAAATCCAGGAAGGCCTCGGGGTCGTCCGCCACCCCCATTTTCTGTAATGCTGGCGGGGGTAACGGCGTGGGAGTGTCCGGGGTCTCGGCTGAGGATGCCCCCTGGCTGAGGAGGATCCGGATCGCCTGCCGGTCCTCGGCTTGAGCATGCATGAGCTCGACAAACCGGTGGTCTTGATCTTGTTGGAGCTCAAGCAGCGTCTGTTGGTGGTTTTGATGTAGGCTGGCGACTGGGAGGATTCTACGGGGCAATTTCCATCCATCTTCAAACCTTTCCCGGGTTTCGGCACCAGTGTAAGACTTCTTAGTTAAAGGAGGAGGCGAGAAGCAGATTTTCTGGTTCAGGTGAGCGTTTTATTCTCCCCACTGCAGCAAATGCACTCTTTCAGGGCTCTCAGCATGTTCAACAACTCAGTCTAAACATAAACAACAAGTTCAGGCAAATAAACTCTCATCTTTACGCTAATAAGCTCTTGGCTTCACAAACAGGTCTCTAGAGCCCAGGTACTCTCCCTTCCCTGAGTGCTGTGTGGCCCTCTTTATGGCGCTCTCCCTGTGCTCACTGAAATTAGAGACAGGTGTTAGACATAATTTGGCTCAGATGTAAGCGGCCTTACCGCTTTCTCTCTCTCCAGAGAGATGCTTGACCACGCCCCCGATGCCACATGGATGTTTTTTGTTTTTGGCACCATTCTGAGTAAATACTAGAGACTGTTTTGTGTGAAAATCCCAGGAGATCAGCAGTTACAGAAATACTCAAACCAGCCTGTCTGGCACCAACAATCATCCATGCGATTATCTAATCAGCCAATCGTGTCGCAGCAGTGCAGTGCATAAAATCATCGGGTCAGGAGCTTCAGTTAATGTTTACATCAACCATCAGATTAGAGAAAAAACTTGATCACAGTGATTTGGACTGTGGCATGATTGTTGGTGCCAGACGGGCTGGTTTGAGTATTTCTTTAACTGCTGATCTCCTGGGATTTCCATGCACAACAGTTTCTAGAATTTACTCAGAATGGTGGCAAAACAAAAACATCCAGTGAGGGGCAGTTCTTTGGATGGAAAGACCTTGTTGATGAGAGAGATCAACAGAGAATGGCCAGACTGGTTCGAACTGACAAAGTCTACAGTAACTTAGATAACCACTCTGCACAATTGTGGTGAGAAGAATAGCATCTCAGAATGCTACTCTAAGATGCAGGTTGGTGCTGTTTTGGCGGCACGAGGGGGACCTACACAATATTAGGCAGGTGGTTTTAATGTTGTGGCTGATTGGTGTATATATATACATTGTACAGGTTAGTTAATCGTGAGCCGCGTTGTGTCTCTGACAACACGCGAGCCCTGATGCTAGATCACTTTCGCTTGCATCTCCAAGAAGGTTTGTCAATTGTGTGTGTTTTAAGGCTTGCCAGTTTGAATATTCAAGCAATTTTACACCATTCAAGCACAACTACATGCAAAGCAACTCACTTCAGTGCTCGCGAGCTGTTTTGTGTTACACAGAGACCCTGGCCACGTCGTGTCTCTGACAACGCATGAGCCCCGATGCCAGATCACTTTCGCTTGCATCTTCACGAAGGTTTGTCAATTGTATGTGTTTTAAGGCTTGTTGGTTTTATGTATCTAGGTCAAACGGTCATTGAGTTTAATGGATATATAGGGATACAAATATCTGTATAAAAAGTACTGAACATTCACTCCCAAAAACAAGTCTTGTGCTATATGAAGAATAATATTCTGAGTGTTTTACAGTTGGTTTTATGTCTCTAGGTCAAATGGTCATTGAGTTTAATGGAATTAGAATATTACAAACATTTACAGTACTATATTTATTTGAAAACATATAGAGTGTATATTCCACAAACAGAGCCTTGTATCATGAAAGGGATATTTTTAAGAACATTTCATATTTTTTGTGATATCATAATATCAAATGGTTAAATTGTTTAATTGATTTATAGGGCTAATAAAATTGATATAAAAAAAATATGTTTTTTTAAAATTCTGCTTTGTGCTAGGCAAAGAAAACCTATTCATGCATGTCCAAGTTGGTTTGGCTTGAAAATGTTATAAGCACAGTGAGTTTAATGGGTATTGTCGCTAATGTTAAACGAATGTCAAATATAAAACTAACTTTACCGCACTGAGCTGAGTCACGTCTCGGACAACGCAAGCACCCCGAAGAGAGATAACTTTCGCTTATCCTTGAGTTTGAACGGACAAATACATACAACATAATGTCAAAATACATGATATCTTGGCGAGTTTGTTATGTCTCAAGCAGGGCCGGAGTGGCAGTCAGGAAGATCGGGAGAATTCCCGCTGGACCGGTCAAAAATTGGGCCGGTTAGGTTCAAATGTTGATTGACAAACTTTCATCTTAAAGTAAATGAATACAGATGCAACAGCACGACACGGTACAAAAATAATGAGACTTTACAGCTCTCAAAAGATTAAACTCAACAAAACAAACTGCACAAAACAAAGTGCCTTCAATGTTGTATCATGCAATAAAACCCTCTTAAAGAGACAGTAACCATTTTGCCTTTGTCCTGAAAATTTCAAGTAAAAGAAAAGTACAAATACAAAAGTAATTTTTTTAGTCTTTTATTTCACTTTTACGTTGTAATATGGCACGTTTTTGAATGGCATGTAAAAATGTAAAAACAATCACTCAACCTTCATTGTTTCACTGGATCTGTTGTTATTTTAATTATCTAAAAAATACAAAGCACTGACCATTTAAAGTGTGAGCCTGTACATCTTGAAAGAGTTATAAACAGTTACAGTTCTACAGTGTTATTATATGCCTAGATAGTCTTTCAAATAAACTCAATTTACCCAAAAATGAAATTTGTCTCATCATTTACTCACCCTCATTCCATCCCAGATGTGTATGACTTTCTTTCTTCTGCTGAACACAAATTAAGCTTTTTAGAAGAATATCTCAGCCCTGTTGGTCCTTTCAATGCACATGAATGGTGATCAGAACTCAGAAGGTACAAAAATCACATAAATGCAGCATAAAAGTAATCCATACAACTCCAGTGGTTTAATCTATGATAGGTGTGGGTAAGAAACAGATCAATATTTAAGTTTTTTTTTACTATAAATTCTCCTCCCTGCCCAGTAGGGAACGATATGCTTATGTAAATCACCAAAAACAGAAGAAGAACTCTTAAGAGAGAAGAGAGCTTATGAAAGTGAAAGTGGAGATTTATAGTAAAAGATTACTTAATTATTTATCTGATTCTCACCGCTGCTCATTTACTTGCATTGAATGGACCAACAGAGCTGAGATATTCTTCTAAACATCTTCATTCATGTTTTGCAGAAGAAAGTCAAACACATCTGGGATGACATGAGGGTGAGGAAATTATCAAATATCCCTTTAACATTCACTTATTTTTACAACACATACAAAGAAGTCTTATGACAAAGTGAAAATCTTAGTGAATGCTGTATGTGGTGTAATGACATGGAGAGCTTAAATAATTTTCAAGTAATTGCATATATTTTTGCTGTGATCTTGTTTTATTGTTATCATCGAGTTCCAGTCCCGGTTCAAGGTTCGGGCTTTCTCAAGCCAACATCAATGTTTGTTCACAAACTTTAGCTTCTAGTTATGTTAACTTGAAAAAGCCAACATACTGATCTACTACGTAGGCTTATTATGTTGGCTTTACAAAGCCAACATACTGATCTACTACATAAGCTTATTATGTTGGCTTGAGAAAGCCAACATACTGATATTCTATTTAAACTTATTATGTTGGCTTAACAAAGTTTGTGTGAAACAGAGTGCCGAGCCGCGTCGTGTGTCTGACATCGCGCAAGCTGTTTTGTGTGACACAGAGAGGAAAGTTAGTCAATTCTGTGTGTTTAAAGGCTTGCCAGTTTGAACATTCATGCGATATTACACCATTCACGCACAACAACATGCAAAACAACTCAATTCAGTGCTCGCGAGCTGTTTTGTGTGACACAGAGAGCCGAATCGCGTCTCAGACAACGCACGCGGCCCAAAGACAGATCACTCTCGCTTCTTGCATTTGAACAGACAAATACATACTACATAATGTCAAAATACATGATATCTTAAACTCAATGATGTGCAGTCCGCTTAGTGATGTTGTTCTGCTGAGTGCAACATATGCCATGCTTGGTACAAATATACGTTTCAGAGATACAACAGCACAATCAGTTGTCATTCCTTGCACTTTATGCATGGTACATGCGAAAGCAAGCTTCATGGGAAATTGTCTGCGAACTTTTGCCTTTCATTTTAGCGGTTCTTATGACCTTTCAATATAGACAATGTTGTCATCTCCATCAGGTGCTTTGTTGTTATGTTTCTGTCCAGCATTTACATTATCCAAATGCAGATCAATTAAGTGCACATATGAAACATTGTCTCGGTTCTGAGTTGTTATTTTCGCCACATTGTCAAAAGTACCATTAACCAGGCCATCTTCTACATCTACATTTCTGGTGAGCATCACTCATGCACCAATAGCAATCTGTAGTGTATCAATAAGGTCACATTTGTCTCCTTTAAATCGGGCAGCTTGCCTTTTCGTCTCACCTGTTCGTGGGTCTTTTTTGTAATCATCTGCATTAATGGTAATGATATTAGAAAACTGAGAGGATATGGCTTCAGTGTTGTGATTGTTTACCTCTTTATTGGTTGCATAAATGTGTAATGCATCAGATGGACACTCTTCAGGGGATGATCTTATGACAGTTTCTAATATGCATCTGTCTTCATCATTCAGACTGAACATTTTCTCCTATTTATCAATAAAGTAGCTTAGAAACTAGATTTATTTCTGCTTTTGAAGTAACTACAACCAGTGCTCGAATTGAATGAAGTCTTATGGGGGGTCCCCACCATAAGACTTTTTATTTTTTTTGGTGGTGTGTATTTATTTGATCATAATATGCATAACTATATACTATTTATTAAAAACAGGCTTACATAAAAGAAAAGGCTTTTGTGTTGATAAAGAATAAAAAAATATATACATTTTCAGTCCAATGTTATATAACAAAGAGAGATAAGCTACTATTCTTTTAAATGGCTTACTTCAAGTAATACTGGATTTAGAGGGTGACAAAGCAGCAGACCCAAAAGGGCAACTATGGCAAATATACCAGGGGACTACATATAAGGCACTTGAAGACCCGTAAAAGAATGTTATTAAAATGAATTGTATTCCAAAATTTAACTATATAGCCACCTATTGCCCACAGGGCATTTAGTAATGTAAACAGCGCCCCTATTCGTCCACAAACCCACTAGTCTTCCTGTGTCCACGAACTCACTTCCTGCGTCCCCCTTACCCACTATTCGTCCTCATAGTCTTCCTCTTGTCCACGAACTCACTTCCTGTGTCCTCCTTATCCACTATTCTTCCTCTTAGTCTTCCTCTTGTCCACGAACTCACTTCCTGTGTCCCCCTTACCCACTATTTTAACCTCATAATCTTCCTTACGTCCACAGAACCACTGTTTGTCCCCTTACCCACTAAATACCACTTTGGCATGCTTTTGCCCCCGTGTGCCCCCAATGCAATACATCGTCCTTATTCTTGCTTGGCAGTGCCCAGACATCCCACATGTCCCCCTATAAGTGTGTTTTTAGGCATTCTTCATACAAATTTTTTTATTTACATTTTTTTAATCCATTTCCTCATGGGGTAAACGGTGGGTGCCTGCTGTGCCCACCCAGAGTCCTTTAAAGTTGTTATCTGACATTCTACCAAAACTTCACCGAAATCGTTGGCCTCTCGGTATGTCTTCAAGAGGCCCAAAAGGGGCTTAAATTAAAATAAATTAAATCTCTAAAGTGGCAAGGGCCCTTTGAGGTCACACAGCGGGTTGGTGAAATCGATTATGAGGTTAAACGAACGGATAGAGGCGGAGCACGTCAGATTTACCACCTCAAACTCCTAAAACAGTGGAGAGAGGCACCGTGACTTTGGCAATGGTGGTTCCGGAGAGGGAGGAGCTCGGACCAGAGGTGAACTTAAAAGTCACTGATTGAGTCACCCCATGTCACTTATGGAGACCACCTCTCACCATCCTTAATCATGGAGGGTGCCAGGTTGCAAGCAGAATTCTCTGTTGTATTCTCGCCTCTTCCCGGTCATACAAATCTCAAAAAGCACCATATCAAAATGACCCCAGGGGCAGTGGTATGTAGTCGTCCGATTACCCAAACACAAAAAACAAGTAATATGGGAGGAATTTAAGGCCATGCTAAATATGGGGGTAATAGAAGTATCCCACAGTGACTGGGTCAACCCGGTGGTGTTGGTTCTGAAGAGCGACAGCTCGGTCCAGTTCTGTGTGGATTATAGAAAAGTCAATGCTTTGTCTAAGTTTGATGCGTACACGATGCCGCAGATTGATGAACTGCCCGATCGGTTAGGCACAGCTCGCTTTTATTTGACACTGGATTTGACAAAGGGATATTTGATATTGGATCACCTTAACTCCCATGTCCCTTGAAAAACGGCATTTTCCACATCGTTTGGCTTACACCAATTTGTCACCCTTCCTTTCGGTTTGTTCAGGATTTAAAGGAATGATTAGCAGTGGCACCTGCAGCATCTGAGGGACTCACGGCAAACCCTAAGAAGTGTGTAATTGGATGGAAGTACGGTATCTGGGCTTCCACTTGGGTCATGGACAGGTGCGTCCCCAAATTGATAAGACCGCACCAAAAAGGAGGTGAGAGAGTTCCTGGGGCTGGCTATCATTGTAGGTTTGTGCCTAAATATTCAACTGTCACCAGCCCGCTGACTGATCTGACTAAAAAGGGGCACCAGATCCGGTCCAGTGGACAGAGCCATGTCAGCAGGCATTCATGCAAGTGAAAGCTACACTTTGCGGTGGGCCATTATTTCACTCTCCTGACTTCTCTCTCCCTTTTATATTGCAGACAGATGCATTGGACAGGGGTTGGGAGTGGTACTGTTTCAGATGGTGGAGGGGGAGGAACACCCCATGCAGTACATTAGTCGAAAGCTCTTGTTGAGAGAAACTAAGTACAGCACAATCAAGTGGGCAGTCCTCACCTTCCAGTACTATCTGTTGGGACAGGCTTTCACCCTCTGTTTGGACCATGCCCCACTCCAGTGGCTCCATCGCATGAAGGATGCCAACACATGGATCACCCATTGGTATCTAGCTCTCCAGCCTTTTAAGTTCGACATGGTTTACAGGCCAGGGGTGCAGATGGTTGCTGCGGATTTCCTCTCCAGAAATGGTGGGGGGGGGTAGGTTGAGTAAGTGACAGGCTTGGATGGCTCCCTGGCCTGAGTCCGGCGATGGGGGTATGTTGGGTGGTATGTATGTATATGTTGTAGTGTCTAAGTTAATGTTAATGCAGTAGTGTTGAAACTGCAAATTGAGTCAAGATCGCGGCCATCTGATTTGAAATCATACTGTGTGGATTTTCATTTATAAGGTTTACACTTTAGTAATATTGCCTTAAGCTCAAGTTAAGCTTAATAGACAGCATTTGTGGCATAATGTTTGTGGCTACATCTGTAGAGAGTGAGGCCGGGTGAGAAAGAGCGGTAAGGATTGACACCTTGGGAAATCACCTCTAACAGCTGTTTTGTGTTACAGTGAGAGCTGGAGAGAGATAAACTGAGCGGCCAGAGCCGCAGTGTGGGAGAGAGGAACCTGAGTCCTGAGACGACGCTGTCTGTGTGAAGAAAAGGAGAATATAATTTTTTTTCATTGAGCATCTGAGTGTTTTGTTGGGGTGCACTGAAAAGTGACAAATAATAAATGACGCTGCTTCCTCATTTTTGCTGAGACTGACCAGAGACCTTGTCACAATATTGATCACCACAAAATTTATTTTGACTTGCCCCTCATTTTCTTAAAAAAAGCATACATCTGGGTAACAGTGAGGCACTAACAATGGAAGTGAATGGGGACACTTTTTGAGTGTCAAAATACTCACTTTTTCAAAAGTATAGCCACAAGACATATACAATATGCATTTAAAAATTATTTTAATGCGATAAAATCATTACTAACCTCTTCTATGTAAAGGTTTATCCAATTTTACAACTTTGTTGCCATGACAAACCCTGATACCTTGAAATGACTGTAAAAATGAAGATTTAAACAACTTTACAGCTTAAATAATAAATGAGTTTTAACAGAAGAGTTAATATAAGTGCATTTATAAAATTATAAGCTTTACATTTCTGCCTTAAACCCTCCAAACATTGGCCCCATTCACTTCCATTGTAAGTGCCTCACTGTAACCTCGATTTCTGCTTTTTTTTATTTTTTAAGAAAAGGAGCGACGAGTCTAAATTAATTTTTGTGGTAATCAACATTATGCCACAAATACTGTTGATTGAGCTTAACTTGCATTGAACCCGGAATATTCCTTTTAATGAGTAGTACTTTAAGTTTTACAAGTAAAGGAAAGGAATTGTATTGTATATGTCCTGAAAGTAATAATAATAATAATAATAATAATAATAAATGTAAACTTAACTTTCAAGCATAAACATAATTTTAAACATAATTCAAGCTTTGTTCAAAGTTTTGTGAGAGTATAGAATCATGAATTCAGCACTATAAATCAAACCAAATCCTTATTCCCTTTATTATTTCTGTTTTTTAAAAATTACATTTTAATAAAATACGGGAATTTTTTTTTTTAATACAATTAATCGAAGAAATAATTAATAAATTATCAAAATAATCATTAGTTGAGCCCCAATACTTACCACAAACAACAACAAAGCCTGAGTCAACAGTATAGACCAGAGTGATGGTGTCAGCAGGTGTGTGATCCAAAAGACTGTCTAAACAGAATGAGAGCAAGTGAAAAGATAAAATGTCCAAACAAGAGGGAGTTATGAAACAAACCGCTACATCCTGCAGCTCTTACGGCCCGGATCATGGATAAACGGCACGGTATCAAAAGTCAATTGTGAGCATGCGGCAGTCTACAGCTGGCAGATTAGTCGCAGTTGCCCGTTCACAGTCCAGCATGCAACAATTTTGAGTTAAATCCAAGAATGTTCATAATGCGGATGTGTGTAGAATGAGTTGAAGAAAAACACAGACTACATTAGCAAAACAGAAGATAAATAAATGTCTTCTGTGGCAGTGTTTAATATATAAACTTCCAGTATCCAGGAATATTGGTGTTGGTATAGAGTCCAAAACCACAAGTACTACAGGGACAGATGGGACGAGTAAGAGCCACTTAAAATCTAACTGAGTGCACCTTTTAAGCTGAAGTATTTAACTTTTTCAGTGTTAAAATACTTATCCCAGTTTAATATGCAAGACAACTACAAGTTCCCTGTCTGTCACTCACTCAACGTTGTGTCGATGTAGTGACAAGCATATCAGTGCTTTTGATACCGTGCTGGGGGATGGGAGGTCCGCGGGGGCTGAGCCGGTGGAAACGCTCCCATGTCCACATCCAGATCGCCCGCGGTGCTTGCCGACCCGGCCGGCTGAGTGTCAGCCCAGGACGGACCGGGTTGGGGAGCAGCCGTGGTGGCTCCTTGCTTCATGAAGAAGGAAGTGAGCCACGACCACAACATTCTCAAGGGCATGTTCTCGCAATGAAAACCTAACCCTTCCACGAAAGCCGCCTCGGCATGCTGGCGCCCCAGACACTGGAGGCAGATTTCCAGAGGAGAGAGATAATGACCACATCCAGTAGCGCAAATGCGGAAGGACATCTTTAAAAAGATGCCAAGCATTTGCACAAGCTCTTTTAGAAGGAAATATACTCTTTCTAATATACTCTTTTAGCACCTGCAGACTCAGGCTGCCGAAGCGCCCAGGGAAACACAGCACTTAACCGTGTGAGGGTGACTGCTGATATGCGCCGTAAGAATCCAGCAGCGTGGCAAAGAGTGAGAGGACGAACACACAGAAAAAAGAAAAAGCTCCGAAGAAAAAATCTGAATGAGTGATGCATGCCATCTCCTTTTATACCCGTATGTCCGGGGCGGAGAGTGGCATGCAAATTCTACTCACCAATTTTCATTGGCCTTTTCTATTTTAAGCAAAGGTGATTGGGGCTCTCAAGATCGAACCCCTAGTGTCACTACATCGACACAACGTCTCATTCCCTCCATCAGGGAACAGAGGTTACATAAGTAACCAAGACGTTAGTCATTCAAAGGTTAATTTTCTTGAAAACAGTAAATGCTTTGTCTCTGTGGCGCTGTTTGTTAAGAGCGACCCGCTTAGATCCGCCCCAATAACATTACTCAACCAATGGCGTGAGTTTGGGCGGGACTATCTGATAGTTCGTACAGCAGCAGACAAAGGGGGTATTCAGAAATCTGTTTAGAAAACATTATTTATTTTTACATTTCCATTCGGTAGCGCTAGTGTAGTAGAAATTACATACTTAAGCTTTAAAGGAATAATTCACCCCCAAAAAAATTAATCTTTCATCAATTCCTCACCCTCATGCCATCCAAGATGTGTATGACTTTCTTTCTTCTGCTGAACACAAATTAAGATTTTTTGAAGAATATATCAGCTTTGTAGGTCCATACAGTACAAGTGACTGGATACCAAAATTGTGAAGCTACAAAAGTGCATATAGGCAGCATAAAAGGAATCTATAAGACTCCAGTGGTTAAATCTCTGTCTTCACAAGCGATGAGATCGGTGTGGGTCCTATCCAAGTCATTTTTTTTGCCATAAATTCTCCTCCCTGCCCATTAGGTGTCGATATGCACAAAGAATGTGAATAGCCAAAACACAAGAATAAGACTGTGAAAGTCAAAGTGGTGATTGATAGTAAAAAAAAAGGACTTGAATATTGATCTGTTTCTCACCCACACTAAACATATAGCTTCTGAAGACATACAGTAGATTTAACCACTGGAGTCTAATGAATTACTTTTATACTGCATGCATTTGTGCTTTTGGAGCTTCAAAGTTCTGGTCACCATTCACTTGCATTGAATGGACCAACAGAGCTGAGATGTTCTTCTAAAAATCTTAATTTGTGTTCAGCAGAAGAAAGAAAGTCATACACATATGGGATGGCATGTTGGTGAGTAAATGAGAAAAATGAGAGAATTAAACATTTTGGGTGAACTAACCCTTTAAGTTCTTTTTACTATAAATTCTCCTCACAGACCAGTAGGCGGTGATATGCACGAAGAATGTGAATTGCCAAAAAGACAAGAAAAAGAAAGTGAGAGTAGAGATTGAAAGTGAAAAAGGACTTAACTATTGATCTGTTTCTCACCCACACCTATCATATCGCTTCTGAAGGATTGAACCACTGGAGTCTTATGGATTACTTTTATGCTGCCTTTGTTTGTTTTTTTGGTGTTTCAAAATTTTGGGACCCACTTGCATTGTAAGGACCTACAGAGCTGAAATTTAAGTTTACACATAAGTCAAACACATTTGGGATGGCACGAGGGTGAGTAAATAATGAGAGAATTTTAATTTCCTTTAATGCTTGTTGTTTTAGTCCAAATTTGTTAAAAATACATGTATAACACAGATTTGGTGAGTGAAATTTCTGTGCTAAAAGATGTTAATTAATGCTGAGTGGATAATTGATCAATCTGAGTCTCACACACACAAATGCACTGTATTGCATAAATTCATGCATATTTCTATAAAAATAGTCTGAAAATGTTTATTTCTATGTTTAACACTTTGTATCATTATATAAACACTGTGAAGATGTTTTATTTGGGTTCCATGCCTATGATTGATTTAGAGTGACTCATAATGACTTTATTAGTAGGACTGATGTTTTGAATTGTGGTTGAACAGGATTAAAAAAAAAAAATAAACAATAAAAAAAAACTTGTTTACAAAGTTTTTGTAAAGACTTTGAAAGTCTGAAAAGTGTTGATTTGAACATTTGAATGCAAACTGAACACAATCTCTGAACTGATTTGTACTGGTTTGGGAAAGACGTTTTCATTCTTGTCTCCCAATTACATTATTATTGTGTGTGCACATCTGTAATTTATGGGTATACAAATACTTGTTAATTGAATATTTGATCTGATATTTCAGGGTGCACCCAGGGTTTAATTGTATTACTGGTACAATTGAATATTGCATGTCTCAAATTGAAAAAGGCCTTCCTAGATTTCATTTTCAATACATGCTGACATGAATATATCAAACTCACCTCCTCAGATTATTTTATTTGCACTATATTATGCTCAGTAGACTAACCTATACTGGTCCATATAATACAACCTTAGCCCTTAATTGCACACAGATTTCCCCTGTGATTGCTTATAAGTGCTATAAATGCTACAAATGTAGTCATATATACACATTTGCAGCGAGACTTTCTCTTAGTTATGATTATTAATAAATGTACATGTGTGTGTGTGTTTGATCAGCTTGGGTCTTGCGTTTATCTGGACAGTCTGCAAAAGAATGGTTGTTGGCTCATTCAAGCTTTCAGCATGTTCTGCACCATCAATGGATACAATTTACGTGAGTAACACATTATGTAAAAAATTCCTTTTAATACAATTAATGGTGTTTGCTGAGTTTTCAAAATATCTTGTCCTAATTGAACTTTGATGTGTAACAGCTTCAGTCTAGAATACCCTTGCATTGTAATGGCAGGTATGTGTACAGGAGTCATGGTTAATGGCTAGGACTGCACAATTTGGAAAAAAAACTATAAACTCTCTGGCGATATGCACAATGAATGTGAATGGAGGAGAGGGTCTCTGATTTTATTACTGTATACACAGGTGCAGCAGGTAGGGCAGAGCCCCACCTAAAAATATATCCATTTGAAAACAAAGATCTACACTATACATTTTTAATAATGTAATTTGTTAACCCGTAGTGTGTTCAAAATGCTGAAATACTGTAGATATTTAAAAGCATGCCAAGAATATTTATTAAGTCGTAAATAATTTATCTGAAAACACTCTTACACTTTGTAAGATAGAAATACTTGAATGTGGGGCAGAGAAACTGCTGCCCTCCCGAACACCACAGCAGCAAATGATTTTCCAATAGAAATCTGTAGTCAAATATGGTACTGCAACGAGCCCTCATTGAGATGCAATGGGGCAGAAATTAGTCTGCCCATAATGAAGTATCAAACCAAAGGTAACTTTAGTATTAGTGTGCTCCAGCAGTCTTACACATTGTGAACATGATGACCGCTGTTGATAAACTTAACATAAACATAACAGCGTGTCATTTCTATTTCAAATTCACACAAACTGGCCATCAAACAACTTGGTCCTGACAAGCCAGACATAAAAAAAAAAATGGTTTGAAAATCAAAAGACAAGGACAGGTGATAAGACATTTGTATTTTATTGTCTGATGAAAAATCGTATGTCGAAAAGCCTTAGCTCTCTATTTTTCCCATATGTAGACTACTTTTTTGTTCTTATTTTGCAAGGGGACAGGGGGATGTATACAGTAGCATGTATACAGTTTATGCATTTTGAAACATTTCTACTTCAAACCTATTTACAACTGGAAAAGTACTGTGATTTAAAACATTGTTATTATTATTATTAAAAGCATGTTTTGTATTTATTGTTAGCTCTGTGAAAACCTGTAAATGGCATATAGTTCTGTTTATGTATGCAGATAGATATTTCTATTCATAGCTTTCTCTTCCTCTTCTCCCTGGGGTTGTTTAATAAGACTTACATTTATAAAACTATATTTGATTTAGATTTTGATCTTCAACAAATCAATATTCCATGGTACTTATTTAAAATAAAAAAATCATTATGTTCTTAGAGTGCCACCTTGTGGTGGAATAATGCAAGGACACCCAATATTGTGTCATCCATTTGTGTTTGCAGAATGAGTTGAATAACATGAAAAAATAGGAAGAAAGAAAACTAGCCACACAGAGCAAGATTTGCCCCACCTATGTCTGTGGTCACCAGCCGGAATACATCAATCATTATGTTACTGTGTTACTGCAGGATTAATATGTTGCTTGAAGTGCAAGCAAAAACAGTATAACAGCAAAATGAAAGTGTGGGGAAAAAACGGTGCATCGTTTCTGTGGTTGCCTTTCAGCAAGTTGCACAGTTGTTTTGATAAATAGTCGTGCTTGATGAAACATATCATATACAGTTAAAATTTATTGCATCAATAATTAGGTGAAATGTCATGTGCAGGCAAGTAAGATCCATGTTTGAATCGAGCAGGGTCATAGAATGAAAAACAAACTAGTAGTGTGTAAAGGCGGATATACATGGGATGTGTAATGATGAGTCAGCGGGGTTGAGATCCAAGTTGCAGCTTTATTAACGTAGTAATATAGACAGGCAGGGATCAGTCACCAGCAATAGTAATATCCAAGGCAAACCAGAGAGATAGTCATTAAACAGGCAAGAGGTCAGGGCAGGTGGCAGGCAATCACAGGTAATATTAGTAGTAACAGTAGGCAGGCAGCAATGGGTCAAAACAGGGTAAACAGTCCAGAATCATACATAGAAAAGGCAGTAAATACACAGAACGCACAGAAATGTCAGCCAGGGCAAAACAAGACTTGCAATGACATGGAGTGAGACTTAAATAGCTGAATAAAAAGGCAACAGGTGAGAAGGTAATCAGAGCCAAGGTTGGGGATTATGGGAAATAGAGTCCAGAGAGTTAGAGTCAATACACAGACGATGGAGCCCTCTGGTGGTGAGTGGGAGGAACTATAGAGGCGGATTCATTACAGGATGTTAGTATAGTCATACTCATGCATGGTAATTTTATTGCATTTATTGCATTTTTTATTTTTTATTTATTTTATTTTTTTTTTACTTACTTTGATCATATGAATGCAAACAGTTTTGAATAATGATGCATAGAGCCCAACTCGGATTCGTGGAGTAAACTCAGCAGCAAATAACGTGTTTTACATTTTCTGGTGTCTTGTTAAACAACCATTGCTGATTTACAGGCTTTTTATATCACCAAGGCCTAATATTACAGGGCACATTATAGTAGATAAAACACGCTGTATTTTTTTACCAGTGCGGGAATGAGCACACTGTAAAAAGTCTGAATAAAATGACTGACTCTACAAGGAATTAAAATTACTAAAGCTCTGGTAATTATTAAATTCCCCACATCCACATATAAAACTAATCCTGTCCAAATAGGGTTTAAATCTATCCCTCAGCTTTTGTTTTCATTCCCAACAAAAATCAAGAAGATCTATGGCTTATGTATGCTTATTACCTTTCTTCATTAAGCAGACGCTTTTATCCAAAGCAACTGACAAACAGAAGCTATTCTTCCAAAGGAGAAATTAAAGCTACACTATGTAACTTTTGGCCCTCAAGTGGTTAAAAAAAAAAAAAGCTGCATGTGTCTTACGAACATGGTTATGGTAATGACGTAAGTCGTGCTTTGGCTCTGCTCCTATGCAGGCAGGCTCCTATGTGGCAGGCTTTTTTATTATTTAATATTCAGATTTGTTCGGATTAATTTCAGATATCTGTTGTGCATTATTGACTAGTAGTAATTCACATTTAAGAAATCTACAATGCATTTCTGACTAGTCATAATTTACATTGACGATATCTGCAATGCATATTTGACTAGTCATAATTAACATTTAAGATATCTGCAATGCAACTTTGACCAGTCATTTGTTTCCATAGGATTGCATTGAGTTTTTCCCCTAGTAGAAATTGTAATTACAGATATCTACAATTGATTTATTACTAGTACAAATTATAATTTAAATATATCTAATTAAGTTATTACTAGTAATAAAATCAATTGTAGATATCTGTATTGGAATTATGACTAGTCAGAACTTAAAGATATCTTTAATATGGCTTTAACTAGTCATAATTAAATTAAAGATATCTACTATTCTGCATCTTTAAAGATATCCTAATTAAATTTTTTGATATCTGAAACTAAGATATGACTAGGCAAAATATAGTTGTAGCTATCCTGAACTGGATTTGTGACTAGTCAATATTTAATAGGAGATATCTTTCATTTGAATTATTACAAGTCAGTTTTAATTTAAAGATATCTAAAATGCATTTATGGATATCTCACATTTATTACAAACCAGGAAGATCTTTATTTGGAGATATCTGCAATTATTAATCTGAATGGGAAGAATTTTAAAAGAGATATCTTAAATCAACATTCTTACTAGTGAAAATCAATTGCAAAAACAATCCTACCTCGAAAATGTTTGCCGTCTGCCATTTTGTCTGATAAAGAATTGATCTTTTAATGTAAGTCTTGCATGTTTGGTTTGCAATTAAAAAAGAAATAAAAATCCAATTATAAGGAACAATTATGATGGAGCACTTGTAAAAATGATTTGTATCAGCCATCATTCCCAAATAAACTCAAATAAAATCAGAAGGGACCCCTACATTAGCTCAAAGGTCAATTACACATTGCATGTCTACAGTGGGTATGTAATTATAAGAAAAAAAACTTTACTGATCCATGTCTCATCACTCCAACCCAGCAGTACTTCTCTCAGTGTTGCTGTTACACACTCAAGTGGGCTATAATGGGATTGGCAAATAATACACAAGTATGTTTAATATACTAATTAAATAAATGTATTTAATTGTTAGTACAATTAATTAATATAATATGTATTTGTTCAGAATACAGAAGTTATAGTAACTTGGACATTTACAGCTACTTAATAGCAGTTATGATCGATTATATAAATTGTTGAATGCGGCTTCTCTCTTTTCAACTGACTGTAATTTTTAACTGTGTTTAAAGATTTTAATGGATTAAAAAACATGGGTGCCTTGATGCTGAAGCATTAAACCACTACATCATGAATTTATATGCCCATTTTCAAATGTTCACAGATTGCACAATAATAAATTCAAAAGACCCGTTTGTGGTTGTCTCTTTTTATTAATCATTTACACTTAAATTGGTCTGTGCTACAACATATAACAATCACTTTGCTACAAATAGTTAACTGGAGACCTTTTAACATATATAAATGCATCAATATATTGTTTATTAAGTTGTCAAGCATCGACTTAATCTTTCTGTTAGCAGCTAGTTACTTTAACAGCTTCGATAGCACTACGGTTTAGTAACATGAAGTGGGGGGCGGTGCGTAATGAAGAGTCATTGCACGTCACAACACAGCAGATTGACTAGGGGTGAGGGCAATTTAGATATCTGAAAATATAATTATGACTAGTCAAAACTGAATTACAGATGTCTCTAATCATCTTTGTGGACGTGCAACGTGACAAGTGATGAAATCTGTGACGTCATTGCAGATATTTTGAATGGAATTTCGACAAGCCAATTTCGACAAGCCATATTAACAGATATCTTTAATGTTCTTTCTTATTAGTCAAATTATAATAGCAGATATCTCAAATTAGCATTCTGACTAGTCAAATTATAATTGTGACTTGTCAGAATGCAATTGTAGATATCTCAATAATAATTACGGAGAGTTACAAAATTACCAAAGATTTAAAAGCCAAAATGGCTTATGATAGCATGGATGAATGTGGTTCAAGGCACCGGTGTACACAGGGATACAGGACATCTTATCAGAGCAAATGGACAAATAAATAACCAAAGAAAGGAAAAGACGGATATCCGAAAACATGTAATCTGAGCAGATAAGTGCCATATATTATGCTGTTGTTTTGACTTATTGGAAACATTGATGTTTTGAAATAAATGACGTTACAAAAGCTAGGCAACGTTTTTTAACATTAGACATAATGATTGCTAGTCTGATAAGGTCAAAAGTTGTAAAGTTTTTATAACCGCAGGATATTCTGGCCAAATAGACCACGGTAGTAACTTATCATTGTTACCAACCAGTGGTCAAGATAATTTCAAGACTCACATTTCCTTGGCAAGCTTAGGACTAAAGGATTTATTTAAATTATTGCTGTTTAAAAGAAAAATACACAGGTGTGCTAGCAAGTGAAAAGTTCTGCACCGATTACAGTATAATTATTGTATTTCACTACACACACACACACAGACGTGTGTGTGTATGATTACGCAACTATACATAAACCATATCAGTAAAATATCTTACCTATTGAGTAAGAAAAAACCCATCTCTGGGTCGCTTTTGAATCCTTTCAGACCTCTGAGTTATCGCCACAACTGAAAAGCCAAGCCGATGTTGATTCAGGTTTTATTACGGACTCGTTTTCCCTTTTTGCTTGTAGACTCTGCTCTGTTCGGGGTTTTTTTGTTTTAACAACCGGTGATTCTCTGGAGGTTTGCCGCTTTGAATGATCCATGGTATATTTTTCTTGTTCGTTGTGACAACAAACTTTCAGCTTCACACTACCACACGCGCTAGAGTAGCTGGATCTTATTTTCTCTGCATACGGATATCACATCAACACGCATGGGCTAGTGACGTATGTATGCAATTTCCCACTAAATCCATCCCAGCAGCTCGTTTGCTGGATTCCAGCTCTAAGATAATGTTACCTAGTGTTGCAGACTGTCTGTTGTCACTGTTGAATAGCGGAAGAGAAGCTATTACTGAGGCAAGGCTCTCCGGAGCACGCATAAACGTCACATCATTTGGACTTTCAAACAACATCAATAATACACATACCCAACTAAACTACAAATCCCTCTCCACAGCCCCTCCCTGAGATCCCTCCTGTGACGAGGAGGAGGGTGGGGCCGGGCCGTGACTATGCACACCCGGCCCCCAATCGGGCTAATTAGCCGAGGAGAGGGATAAGTGCAGCTCAACATGGCAGTTAGAGAGAGAGAGCTACAGGCAGCTGCCCTGTATGCGTTTGTGTTTATGTTTTGTCTTTGTTTTAATTTATCATTAAACATTATTTTGATGGTTCATCCTCCTTTCCATTGAACCTTGTTACACATCCAAAAAACCCAAATAACCCCCTCACTTCCTGACAAACAAATCCAATTTCCCCAGCCTTCTAAAAATCACCTCCTCAAATGCAACTACCACGCCCATCTCCCCACACCACTCCCTAAACGAGGGTGCCCCAGCTGACTTCCTGATTCTTCTGCCAATCATGACTCTGGCTAGGACCCAACTTTTTAAATATGTATCCCTAATGTTAATGTTCGTCCCATCACCCAGGATACTGAGTCTGGGGCAAAATGAAAATTGAGTGTCCAATACCTCACACATAAATCTCTGAACCCTCAACCAAAATTCTTGGATCTTAACACTTCCCCAAAAAACATGTATTGTGTCCCCATCTTCTGATTGGCACTGCCAGCAGGTGGGTGTGTCTTTAAAACCCAGCCTATACAATCTAGAGGGGGTCCAATAGAATCGATGCAAAAGCTTAAAGTGCATCATACGGACCCTTGCATCTCTAGATGTAGACTTGATGCTTTTTAGAATCCTAGCCCACACTCCCTCCTCCAATACCAAGTTTAAATCTTTCTCCCATAATCTCTTGACAGAAGTTTAAGCTCCATCCCCAGACTCTGAATTAGCAGGGAGTAATACACTGATGCCTCATGACCTTTTCCAAAAGATGTAATCACCATTTCCAGAGTATCTGCCGCTTTAGGGGGGTATATACTACTCCTCAAAATAGTACAGAACAGGTGGTGCAGCTGTAAATACCTAAAGAACTGAGATCTAGGAATCTTAAAATGCTGAACCATATTTTCAAAAGATCTCAGCACTCCACTCTCATATAGGTCACAGAATGTAGTAACCCCTCTCACAATCCAATCTGACCAACAGAAAGGGGACTTATTAATACTTAATTTAGGGTTCAGCCATATGCTTGAGGGAACATTTAAATAAATGTCTGAATTAAACACTCCGGACGCTATTGTCCAAACCGTGCGCAAATGCGAGATAACGGGGTGTGACTTAACTTCTCTGGTTAGTTTAATAGAAAGGCTTTGCAATGGCGAAATAGGGGCAAAGATTTCCTGTTCAATACAAAACCAGGGAGGGGCTCTCTCAGGTGGAAGTGACCAATGAGCCAAATGTCTGAGACAGAATGCATACTAATAAAACAAAATCTTGGGTAGGCAGCCCACATTTGTCAGTCGGCCTATGTAATTTGTTGAAATGTAATCTGGGACATTTACCATTCCAAATAAAGGTCTTCGCTGTGCTATCAAATTGCTTGAAATAAGAGAGGGGGACATCTGCAGGGAGAGACTGTAGAAGGTAGTTGAATTTTGGAATACTATTAATTTTAATAACATTAACCTTCCCAATCATTGATAAATCCAGAGTAAAATAATCTGAAATTAATCCATTTGTTTGTACCGCCGCTACCGGCTGTCTATAAAGTAACTTAATCCATCCAATAAAAGTATTCCCAAACCCGTATATTTCCAAAACCTAAAAAAGATAATCCCATTCTACCATATCAAACACCTTTTTGTTGTTAAGTGAGATGGCAGTGACTGGAGTCTGATCATTCTCCACTGACCACATGATATTGATGAAATGCCTAATGTTATCAGAAGAGCTACAGCCCCGAATAAACCCCACCTGATCTATATGTATAAGAGATGTCATAACTTTACTTAATCGGTTAGCCAAAACATTTTTTGACAAAATTTAAATGTCTAGCTGAATCAGGGAAATTGGACGGTAACTCTTACACTTGCTTGGATCTTTGTACATTTTAAGAATCCGACTGATCCGGGCTTGTGTCATGGTTGGCGGAAGCTTTCCATTCTTTAATGATTCCATATAAACTTCTTACAAAAGTGGAGCCAGTTCTGTAGCATAAGATCTAAAAAATTCAGCAGCAAAGCCATCTGGCCTTGCCTGTAGCAAGTGATTTTGGATTGCTTTGGTACAGGCACAATGGTGGACATTTTAAAGCATGTGGGGACCACAGACAAGGAGAGGGAAAGGTTGAAAATGTCCATAAAAACACCAGCCAATTGGTTCGCGCATGCTCTGATGATGCGGCCCGGAATGCCATCTGGATCTGTGGCTTTATGGATATTCACCCATCGGAAGGATTGGGTTACATCCGCTACAGAGACGGAGAGTGAACTAACCTCTTGAGCTTTGGCCACAAGTGTTCTCTCCACGAGGGCGGTGTTATTTCCCTGGAAACGAGCATAAAAAGTATTAAGCTCATCCGGGAGAGAGGCAGCGCTGTTGATGGCAGAGATTTTATTCCCTTTGAAGTCCGTGATGTTATTAATTCCCTGCCACATACTTCTAGAGTTGGTGGTGTTGAACTGTCCTTCAATCTTGTCCCTGTACTGGCGTTTGGCTGCTCTCTGGCTGTTTTTCGGAGAGCATAACAGCCTTGTTTATTCTCCTCCGCATTCCCAGAATTAAAAGCGGAGGTCCGTGCATTAAGTGCAAACATCGCTATTAATCCACGGTTTCTGGTTAGGGTAGATCCATATTGTTTTGGTCAACACTACATCATCTATGCACTTCCTGATGAAATACGTAATGGTATCAGTGTAGACCTCTATGTCATCATCAGTGGCGGACCGGAAAATCTCCCAGTCCACGTGATCAAAACAGTCTTGTAGCATAGAATTGGTCCGACCAGCACTGGATCATTCAAGACTTGATAGAATGTATGTTCCTCTGATCACACCAGGATTTGTTGATTATAAGCATACACCACCTCCTCTGCTTTTACCTGAGAGGTCTTTTGCTCTGTCCGCTCGGTGCACTGAGAACCCCACGGGTTCGATGGCTGAGTCTGGAATCTCTGCAGACATCCAAGTTTCTGCAGATAATGTCCCTTGTCTCTCATTGGAAAGAGATCTGCACTCTCAGCTCGCAGAGCTTGTTGTCCAGGGACTGAACATTTGCCAGTAGAATGCTGGGTAGCGGGAGTCGATTTGCACGAAGTCTGACGAGACAAAGGCCCAGACAAAGGGCTCCGCTGTCGCATTTGAATACAGCATGTCGGTATTGAGGTATTTAAAGTCCGGTTTTTGGTGTGCTATTGCAAAACCAATGTCCAAAAGTGTTTGTCTGTCGTAGACAATAAGGCAGACAACATCCAAGACAAAAAACATAAGAATTGTAGACAAAACAAACAAAAAACTGCAATATTTGGTCAGAGTTCACAATGGAGCAGCCACACTCGGCACCATCTTGAACTCTGTTCCTCTGACTCGGGAAGAACTCATCTAGGAATTTCACCATATCTCAGCCTTCTTCGTTCTCAGGAATTCCATCGATTCGGACATTGTTTCACCAGTTACAATTCTCAAGGTCTTCCAACTTTTCCCAAATGCATTCCAAGTCTATTTTGGTCGCTAGCAGATTAGCAGCTAATTCCCTCTCTGATGACTCCAGATAATCGATCTGTTTCTCGACGTCCTCCACTCTTGTAACCAACTCCGAGAATTTCATCTCCATGGCAGTGTTCGATCAACGTATTACAGCAAGATACTCCAAGTCTTCTATGACCTTTGCCAGCATTGCCATCATGCCCATGATGCTGAATCTTTCCCATCGCACCGTCCAAACTGAGTCCCCGTTCTGCAGCCCTGTCAGGGAAATCAGCTTGAGCATGTAAGTGTCTTTTAATGTCTCCAGAGCCCGAGGATTTTGAATTGTATGACATATTGTCTTCATAGAACAGTTATGGATCAGAGTGTATCAAATCTCACTGGTTTATGACACAAAAAGAAATAAAAACTAGTAAAGTGCACAGAGCTCACCGTTCACACATCTGACCCTTGCATGGCACCATGCAGCTCCCGCATTGAGTAGATATTGATCTATTACTCAAATCGTTAAACTGAAGGAATTATATTGTTAATATCTTTGGAAAGATTTGACATAGAAATTATTTTGATAACTTTTTGTCAGGTGGGTCTGCAGATAATGTATACCAAATTTCGTGCTGATTGGACTAACAGTCTAGGAGGAGTTCAAAAAAGTAGGTTTTTAAAAAATTCAAAATGGCAGAAAAAATTATAGACAGAAATGAAATCGGAGATATACATTTTGTAGGGCATCACTCAATCAGATGAAAAAATAATTTTGATTCTAGCCCTTAATGTTCCAGAGTTATGAACACAAATGCAAAGGTGCTTATTGTAGTGCACCTAGTATCTGTGTGTATGGGTGCCTGAGTAGTGGGGGTGATTTGGAACCATCCTGCCAAGTTTGGAATCTCTACGACTTACAGTCTCTGACACCCAGACACTTTTTGGTGGAAATAATAATAATAATAATAATAGTAATAAATATAGCTGCAAGCAGCAATTATCAGGGTTCAAGCACTGTAGAGCCTTTAAGCCCATGTTCTGAACTATATTTGGCATTTCTCAAACATTGTACAAGACTCCAGAGAATCTTGTGGCACTTGTTTCGTTGGGATTGAGCAAAAAACCTAGGACTAGTTCACAAAAGTAGGTTTTTAACGTAATCTCAAATATTTATTGAACAGTTTGACGGACACCATTGGTTCTGGAGGCAAAGTTGTTCAGAATGAGAAGAGCTATCATATGATATGAATTACATTATATACAACCGTTAACATGCACAAAAATTGTGATAGCGCCACCCAGTGGCCAATTTAAAAAAAAACTTTGCACAGACCTCTTAGGCCAAGAGTTAAATAGGTCCACCGAGTTTCATTCTGATCGACCTTTATTAACCTTGTCTAATAGCTGCTGAAAGCTGATTGGCCAATGGCGGCCATGTTTTTAAACATACGCAAATGTCCTCATAGACGTTGATGGCACCTGAGACAAAGACACTGCATGCAAAGTTTGAAGTCAATCGGACCAACGGTTCCATAGTCACAGCCATTTTCATGTTTTTCCCTGTTATAGCGCCACCAAATGGCAAAACTGTGCGGATTATTTTGTTCGCCCTCAGATTGAGCCTATACATAAGTATTTCAAGTTTAGTGAAGATATCTCATTTCGTCCAAGAGTTATAGCCATTTACGTAAAAGTGGCCCACCTACTTGCTGTGTTTTCACGTATCGTAGCTAACATGAATTGAAAGTTCAAACTTTTTTTTAATAATTATTGATACTGACACTCCATAGAATTGTTTGGCATTGTTTTGGTCCCGATCGGACAAACTGCCTAGGACTAGTTTGCAAAAGTAGGTTTTGCAAAAAATCCAAGATGGCAGAAAATTTTTCATGGTGGAAATGAAATTGGAGAAATACATTTTGTTCGTCATGAGCCACAGATTACATTGATATATGACACTTGAGTATGAGACAAACAATTAAAAAGTTATGGCCAATTTTCTAAAAGTTTTTGTTTTGCTCACTATAGTGCCACCATCTGCCGATCAATGAGTATTACCTTCTGTGCAAGTTTCATGTCTCTACGCCCTATGGTTTTGGGCTCCATGATCAGTTTTAAGGCAGAAAAATAATAATAAAACAATCTGAGCAAAAACAATAGGGTTTCTAGCACTTCGTGCTTGAACCCCTAAATATAGCCGCAAGCAGCAATTGTCCAATCACGTTTGGGAACCATAACTGTCAAATTTGAAAGAATAGATCATATCAAATCAAATCCCTTTATTGTCAATCAACCATATACACAAGTGTAACAGTGGGTGAAAGTCTTGGGTGTGGTTCCAAGCAACATAGCAGTATGACAATTACAATAAAAATCTGATTTACACATAACACAGTTTACACATCTGTTACACAACACAATATACACCTAATAATATACAATATACAGTATACACAAAATAAGAAGACAGTATACAATAAAAATACACTGTATAATAAAGTGTGGTCTGATATATGTATCGTGATCGATCAAGAGTCTGATTGCTTAGGGGAAGAAGCTGTCATGAAGTCAGCTGGTGCGGGTCCTGATGCTGCGATACCGCCTGCCTGATGATAGCAGTGAGAGCAGCCCATGGCTTGGGTGGCTGGAGTCTCTGATGATCCTCCGAGCTTTTTTCACACACCGCCTGGTATAGATGTCCTGGAGGGAAGGAAGCTCACCTCCGATGATGTGTCTGGCAGTTCGCACCACACTTGCAGGGGTTTGCGGTTGAGGGTGGTGCTGTTGCCATACCAGGCGGTGATGCAGCCAGTCAGGATGCTCTCTACAGTGCTGGTGTAGAACCATGTGAGGATGTGGTGGTTCATTCCAAACTTCCTCAGCCGTCTCAGGAAGAAGAGGCGCTGGTGAGCCTTCTTCACAATGGCCACAGTGTGAACGGACCATGTGAGATCCTCAGTGATGTGGACACCGAGGAACTTGAAGCTGCTGACTCTCTTCACCGGTCTTTTCTCCTGAAGTCCACCACAAGCTCCTTGGTCTTACTGACATTGAGGGAGAGGTTGTACTTCTGACACCAATGTGTCAGAGTGTGCACCTCCTCTCTGTAGGCTGTTTTAAAATTGTCAGTGATCAGACCTACCACCGTCGTATCATCAGCAAACTCAATGATGGCATTGGATCTATATGTTGCCACACAGTCATGTGTGTACAGGGAATACAGGAGTGGTCTGAGAACACAGCCCTGCGGGGCTCCAGTGTTGAGGGTCAGTGATGAGGAGATGTTACTGCCCATTCTAACCACCTGGCGTCTACCTGACAGGAAATCCAGGATCCAGCTGCACAGCAAGCTGTTTAAGCCCAGAGCCCGAAGTTTCTCATCAAGCTTGGAGGTCACTATGGTGTTGAATGCTGAGCTGTAGTCTACAAACAGCATTCTCACATACAGTATGTGTTCCTTTTTTCCAGGTGGGAGAGAGCATTGTGTAGTGTAAGTGCAATGGCATCTTCAGTGGAGCAGTTGTTGCGGTATGCAAACTGCAGTGAGTCCAGTGAGGCGGCAGCACAGAGCAGATGTAATCTCTGATTAGTCTCTCAAAGCATTTGCTGATGATGGGGGTCAGAGCAACAGGATGCCAGTCATTTAAGCAAGTGATTTTGGATTGCTTTGGTACAGGCACAATAGTGGACATTTTAAAGCATGTGGGGACCACAAACAAGGAGAGGGAAAGGTTGAAAATGTCCGTAAAAACACCAGCCAGTTGGTTTGCGCACGCTCTGATGATGTGGCCCAGAATGCCGCCTGGACCCACAGCTTTATGGTTATTCACCCATCGGAAGGATCGGGTTACATTCACTACACAGCATACACTGTGTAGATACAATTTGCAGTTCAAAACCACAATTATTTATCTTACGCACTTTTTATAGACAAAATATGTATTTCTATAAAAAACTTATGTGGCCTTCTAACTTATAAAACTACAGGTGCATCTCAATAAATTAGAATGTCATGGAAAAGTTATTTTATTTCAGTAATTCAACTCAAATTGTGAAACTCGTGTATTAAATAAATTCAATGCACACAGACTGAAGTAGTTTAAGTCTTTGGTTCTTTTAATTGTGATGATTTTGGCTCACATTTAACAAAAACCCACCAATTCACTATCTCAAAAAATTAGAATACATCATAAGACCAATAAAAAAAACATTTTTAGTGAATTGTTGGCCTTCTGGAAAGTATGTTAATTTACTGTATATGTACTCAATACTTGGTAGGGGCTCCTTTTACTTTAATTACTGCCTCAATTCGGCGTGGCAAGGAGGTGATCAATTTGTGGCACTGCTGAGGTGGTGTGGAAGCCCAGGTTTCTTAGACAGTGGCCTTCAGCTTATCTGCATTTTTTGGTCTCTTGTTTCTCATTGTCCTCTTGACAATACCCCATAGATTGTCTATGGGGTTCAGGTCTGGTGAGTTTGCTGGCCAGTCAAGCACACCAACACCATGGTCATTTAACCAACTTTTGGTGCTTTTGGCAGTGTGGGCAGGTGCCAAATCCTGCTGGAAAATGAAATCAGCATCTTTAAAAAGCTGGTCAGCAGAAGGAAGCATGAAGTGCTCCAAAATTTCTTGGTAAACAAGTGCAGTGACTTTGGTTTTCAAAGAACACAATGGACCAACACCAGCAGATGACATTGCACCCCAAATCATCACAGACTGTGGAAACTTAACACTGGACTTCAAGCAACTTGGGCTATGAGCTTCTCCACCCTTCCTCCAGACTCTAGGACCTTGGTTTCCAAATGAAATACAAAACTTGCTCTCATCTGAAAAGAGGACTTTGGAACACTGGGCAACAGTCCAGTTCTTCTTCTCCTTAGCCCAGGTAAGACACCTCTGACGTTGTCTGTGGTTCAGGAGTGGCTTAACAAGAGGAATATGACAACTGTAGCCAAATTCCTTGACATGTCTGTGTGTGGTGGCTCTTGATGCCTTGACCCCAGCCTCAGTCCATTCCTTGTGAAGTTCACCCAAATTCTTGAATCGATTTTGCTTGACAATCATAAGGCTGCGGTTCTCTCGGTTGGTTGTGCATCTTTTTCTTCCACACTTTTTCCTTCCACTCAACTTTCTGTTAACATGCTTGGATACAGCACTCTGTGAACAGCCAGCTTCTTTGGCAATGAATGTTTGTGGCTTACCCTCCTTGTGAAGGGTGTCAATGATTGTCTTCTGGACAACTGTCAGATCAGCAGTCTTCCCCATGATTGTGTAGCCTACACATGATTGTGTAGTGAACCAAACTGAGAGACCATTTTGAAGGCTCAGGAAACCTTTGCAGGTGTTTTGAGTAGATTAGCTGATTGGCATGTCACCATATTCAAATTTTTTGAGATAGTGAATTGGTGGGTTTTTGTTAAATGTGAGCCAATATCATCACAATTAAAAGAACCAAAGACTTAAACTACTTCAGTCTGTGTGCATTGAATTTATTTAATACACGAGTTTCACAATTTGAGTTGAATTACTGAAATAAATGAACTTTTCCACGACATTCTAATTTATTGAGATGCACCTGTATGTAATTTTGTGAACTGTTGTGTTTAACCTCTAATGTGCCACGTTTTTATAGAACTGAGACTAGAAACAAATAAACAATTTAATATCTAAATTATCACCTCAACTGAGTACACAGCTTTTGTTTTTTTTACATTGCTAACTCAAATGAAACTGCTACTGGTGTGCATAAAACACCAAATACATACTCTAAGAGACATTAAATGTATTAAATTGAATAAAATCATATAAGTTTTCATGCCAAATCCAAAATGGCAACTGGCCATAGGGCAAACCATTGCAAATATGGTATTGTTGCACTTGGCACATCCCAAGAAATGTAAAGAGACCAGTCAAACATAGTCATTACAGTCATAAAACAGTTTTAGTTGAAGCGCCCACTATAGGCAAAATTGGTCAAAATTTGCATTCAGATTTTTAGTTGTAGCGCCCCCTATAGGTGAAATTAGTCAAAACTTTGCATGCAAAAGGTTCTTTTATCAAAGTATACGAAGTTTTGTTAAGTTTGTTCTTTGCGTTTTGTAGATATAGGTCAATTAGTCCAAATGAGCAAGGCCCAGGCATTTCATTGGCTTATATCCTCAAAACACTTTTACCAATCAAAATTCTTTTAATATATTTTTGCCAGCATGGTCTAGAGCTGACGTGTGCAAAATTTAGTGAAGATCCGATGAACTCCCAAGGAGGAGTTTGAAAAAGTAGGATTTTCAGAAAATTAGAATGACGAAAACAATTTAGAGATGTAAATAAAACAGATATACATTTCATAAGACCTGACTCAAGGATTTGGATGGAACAAGAATGTTGATTTTAGTCCGCACGGATGCTGAATTATTAACACAAATGTAAATTTGCTTATTATTGTAATAATATGTCAATTTGCTTGTGGCAGATTCTCACAAAATTTAGTACACAGCCTCATTTTGACATTATTTATGAATATCTCCATTTGCGAAATGGTCAGCCATTCAAATTTGATGTTATTAGCTGCTGAAATTTGATTGGCTGCTGATGGCCATGTTTTTTATTTGTCCAAGTGATATTGTAGTATATGTTAGCATTTGCAAAAAACAAGATGCATACCAATTTTCAACTTCATTGATCATATGGTTGTGGAGTTAGGAAGGTTTTTTTAGCTGTAGCACCCCCTGTAGGCGAAATTGAACGCAACTTTGCATACAGCCTCAAAATGTTCTGTTGTCTATGTGTATCACGTTTCGTTATGTTTGGCCTTCTCTTTTGGTAGATATAGGTCAATTTGTAAAAAATGGACAACACCTGACCAATTCATTGGCCTATATCTTTGCAATGTTTTGACAAATTAAAATTCATTTAGTATCTTTTTGTCAGGAGTGTCCATAGTAGATACACACAATTTTGTGCAAATCGGACATGCGGCCTAGGAGGAGTTCGAAAAGAAGGTTTTTCAAAAAATTCAAAATGGCTGAAAAATTTCACAGGTGGAAATGAAACTGCCAATAACATTATTTTTAAAATTTGACCCAAGGATTCAGAGGAAAAAGAGAAAATGTGACTGACCTTATTATAGCACCACCTAGTGTCTGACAAATGTGTGTTTGCCTGTAGTGGGTGCAATTATGAACCATCCCACCAAGTTTGGGGTCTCTATGATGTACGGTTTCTGACATCCAGACACTTTTAAGGCAGAATAATAATAATAATAAATATAGCTGCAAGCAGCGGTTAATGGAGTTCAAGCCTTTATGTTCATATGCAACAGATTTTAAGTATTATTTAAATAGCCTGCTAGCAAATAAAACAATGTTAATGTGCCTTAATTTTAAACAATATCAGGTGAGATAGCACACAGATATGGTATTTTTTTCATTCCTTACTGTTATAGCGCCACCAAGAGGCATAGGTATGCAATTTTCTCATGTGTCCTCAGAATGACCCAATACATAATTGTATAATTTTTTTAAAAAATATCTCTTTACATTCAAGAGTTATAACTTTAAGTAAAAGTGGCCATGACAGATGTGTACAATTTGGTGTAGCTTTGTGACGACGAATCGAAAGTTATTATTTTTTGGATAATTATTAATAAAGGGATTAATAAAGTTGATTTTGTTGATGGCAGTCGTGTTTTTCAAGGTATGCAAATATCCTCATAGACCTTGTTGTCACCATGGACCAGGACACTTCATGCAAAATTTGAAGTTGATCGGTTTAATGGTTCCATAGATAGAGACATTTTGACATTTTTTACTATTATAGCACCATCAAGAGTTTGAGACGCACAGTTTTTGTGTGTGTCCTTAGTATGACCCCATACATTTGTGTACCAAATTTTGTGAAAATATCTGATTCCTTTCAAGAGTTATAACTGTTTTAGTAAAGTGGACACTCCCATTACATACGTTTTGGTATACCGTTTGATGATGAATCAAAATTTTAAAATTCCTTTTGTTAAAATTTCATTTTGGGACTCCAAAGAATCTTTCTGCACTTATTTCATTCCCACTGGGCAAATGGCCAATGACAAGTTCGAAAAGTAGTTTTTTTTTAAATAATCACAAGTATTTATTGAATGTTTTATTTCACACCAATGGTACTTAAGGCAAATTGTTCCGAATGAAGAGATCTACAATATGGTATGTATAAAAAGTTTCTTTCTGAAAAACAGCGATATATACAATGATTTACATGCATGAAAAACGCAATAGTGCCTCCCGAAGGCCAAATTTTTTCACATTTTGCACAGACCTCTTGGGCAAAGAGACAAATATGCATCCCAAGTTTAGTTCTGATTTCAAATTTCAGGTTGATCGGACCAACTCTTCCATAGTTGGAGCCATTTGTTTTTATTATTATTATAGTGCCACCATGAGGCAAAGGCATGCAATTTTTTGTGTGTGCTCACAATGACCCCATACATAAGAGTACCAAATTTGGCAATATTAGTAAAATGGCCTCTTCCACTACATACGTTTCAAAATTCCTTTGATACATTTTCATAATGGGACTCTGCTGAATCTTTTTGCAATGGTTTGGTTCCGATCGGGCAAATGGCATATGAAGAGTTTGTTTAGAATTTTTTTCAAACAATCCAAAATAGCAGGAAACGAAAGGATGGAGCAAAAATTTGACGGTCGTAAAACCCTTCGACAAGACGCAAGGAATCACAGGAAAAATAATTTGTTTCTAGCCCATACGGTTCAAGAGTTCTCACCCAAATTGTGATTTTTGTTTGACGCCCAGACACTTTTAGGGCAGAAAAAAAACATTTTGTATTATTATAACGCCATCAAGAGGTGGAGATGCACAATTGTTTTGTGTGTCCTTAGAATGACTCCATACATATGTGTACCAAATTTGGTGACTATCTGATTCTGTTAAAGAGTTATAACCATTTTAGTAAAATGGACATTTTGGCGTACCGTTTGACGATAAATCAGAATTTCAAAATTAATTTGATAACTTTTCATATTGGGACACTGCTGAATCTTTTTGCAGTGGTTTGGTTCTGATCGGGCAAATGGCCTAGGACGAGTTCGTTTTGAATTTCTTTTAAACAATCCAACATAGCGGTAAAACGAAGGGGCGGAGCCAAAAATGGAGGGGTCTTACAAGATTCGTCATGATGCAAGGATTCACAGGAAAAAATAATTTTGACAGAATAGATCCTGTCTAAACTAAATTTGTTGAAAATTTTGAAGCTGTAAAAAGCACACAAAGGCAGCATAAAATGAATCCATATCTTTTGAAGAAAAATTATAGATGTCAATCTGTTCAAAAGTTATAATTGTTTTAGTAAAAGTGGCCATACCCATTACGTACATTTTGGCATACTATTTGACGATAAATCAAAATTTCAAAATTCCTTTGATAACTTTTCATATTGGGACTCTGCTGAATATTTCTGCACTGGATGGGTTCCGATCAGGCAAATGGCCTAGGACTAGTTCAAATAGCTGCTAAAACTTAATTCGTCAATTGCAGCCATGTTTTTCAAGTTATGCAACTGTCTTTATTCACCTTGATGTCACCTTCGACAAAGAAACTGCATGCAAAGTCAGTCGGACCAACGGTTCCATAGTTAGAGATATTTTTAATTTTTAATTATTATAGGGCCAACAAGAGGCAGAGGTACGTAAGTTTTTGTGTGTCTCCTCAGAATGACCCCATACGTAAGTGTACCAAATTGGTGATAATATCTCAATCTGTTCAAAAGTTATAACCATTGTAATAAAAGTGGCCACGCCCACTATGTATGTTTTGGCATACTGTTTGACAATGAAAAGTTCAAAATTCCTTTGATAACTTTTTACATTGGGAATCTGCTGAATCTTTCTGCAGTGGTTTGGTTCTGATCAGGCGAATGGCCTACGACTAGTTTGAAAATGTTTTTTTTTTTTTTTAAATAATCTCAAGTATTTAATGAATGTTTTATTTCATACCAATGGTATTTGACGCAAAATTTTTCAGAATGAGGAGATCTACAGTATGGTATGAATAAAGTGTTTCTTTGTGAAAAACAGCAGTATATACAACAATTTACATGCATGTAAAATGCCAGAATGTCCTCAGAATGAGCCCATACATACGTGTACCAAATTCAGTAATAATATCTCAGTCCTTTCAAAAGTTATAACTGTTTTAGTAAAATGGACACATTTTGGCATACCATTTGATGATAAATCAGAATTTAAACATTTTGATAATTATTTCCTTTGATAATTATTCATATTGTAACTCTGCTGAATCTTTCTGCACTGGTTTGGTTCCGATCGGGCAAACGGCCTAGGACAAGTTTGTTTGATTTTTTTTGTTTCGGGAAACGAAAGGATGGAGCAAAAATTTGACGGTTGTAAAACCCTTCGATAAGACACAAGGATTCACAGGAAAAAAAAATTTTGTTTCTAGCCTGTACGGTTCAAAAGTTATCGCCCAAATTGTGATTTTTGTTTGACACCCAGACACTTTTAGGGCAGAAAAAAAAAAACATTTTGTACTATTATAACGCCATCAAGAGGTGGAGATGCACAGTTGTTTTGTGTGTCCTTAGAATGACTCCATACATATGTGTACCAAAGTTGGTAACAATAACTGATTCTTTTAAAAAGGTATAACCATTTTGGTCAAATGGACATGCCCACTATGGACGTTTTGACGTACCATTTGATGATTAATCAGAATTTCAAAATTCCTTTGATAACTTTCATATTGGGACTATGATTAATCTTTTTGCAATGGTTTGGTTCCGATCGGGCAAATGGCCTAGGATGAGTTTGTTTTGAATTTTTTTTTAAACAATCCAAAATAGCGGGAAATCTAAGGAGTGGAACAATAATATATGGAATATTGCTCTCAGGCTTTCACTCACTGGTGAGATCATTCCAGAAAGACAGCATTATTATATAACAATGCTGTCTTTCTGGAATGATTTCACCAGTGAGTGAAAGCCTGAGAGCAGTATTCCATATATTCCTCTGGATAGTCGTGATACAATGTTATGTTGGATCTCAACATGAATGTCAATCCACTGAATAAGCGTAATCCAAGGGGAAGACAGTTGTTAGAAACAATGAGTGAGTTGCTATTAATATCTGCTTTTGTAAAGAAAATACAATTTTTTTCTTTGTAGCGAACACTGTTTCCTTATAAACAGTCTTTAGAATAGCCACGTTATACCTTCCGGATAACGCGAAGAGATGATGTCATCGGGCAAGTACGGAGTCTTTGTAAGGACAAAATTCAAACGACTATACACATTGGCTGCATCCCAAACCTTAGGCAGCTGCCCTGTTGCCTTGCTGCCCCATCAGTCAGTGACTTCATCGTTTTGTGTATGAAGGTACCTCATAAGGAAACTGCTTTCCGACAGGCCTCAAAGGCACCATAACGTCACGTCTAATGATCTAAAATAAATTCAAGTGAGCTTTAAACAAAACCAAGCAAATATTTAGTGACTGCAATGCTTATTTCTATATAAATGTACTTGTTATAGTGCCACCTTGTGGCCGATTCTCACAAAACTTGGTACGCAGCCTCATTTTGACACTGTGTACGAATATATCAAGTTTTGTAATGGCCATTCAGATTTGATGCTATTGGCTGCTGAAATTTTATTGGCTGCTGGCGGCCATGTTTGCTGAATTTTCCAAATGATATTTGAGTGATATATTAGCCTTTGGGCCATAGAAGATGCATACCAATTTTCAACATAATTGATCATACAGCTGCAGAGTTATGAGCATTTTGCAGTTGAAGGTGGAATTTGACGCGACTTGGCAAGCAGCCTTAGAATGTCATGTTATCTATGTGTATCAAGTTTTGTTACATTTTGTCTTTAATTTGGTAGATATGGGTCAATTTCGATTACATGGACAATACCTGACCAGTGCGTTGGCTTATATCTTCATAATGCTTTGACGAAATAAAATTATTTGATAACTTTTTGGAACCATCCTGCCAAGTTTGGGGTCTATGCGACTTAAGGTCTCTGATGCACAGACACTTTTAAGACAGAAAAAGTATAATAAATAATAATAAAAAGAAAATCAGTATGAATACTATAGGGTTCCAGCACTTCGTGCTTGGACCCCTAATAATAACAAAATCGGAACAAATACAATAGGGTTCCTGCACCTTCGGTGCTTGGACCCCTAATTAATATAGCTGCAAGCAGCAATTATTGGGGTTCAAGCACCGTAGGGCCTTTAAGCCCATGTTCTGGACTATATTAGGCATTTCTCAAACGTTATGCAACAAAGACAATGCTCAAATTTCATACAAAATGTCAACTCAATCGGAAAAGCGGTAACGTTGTTACATCCACTTAAAATTGTGTCATTGTTATAGCGCCACCAAGTGGCTGAGCCCCATTTCTTTGTATGTTTGTCCTCAGAAATGTGCCAAATTTCATGACAATATCTCATTCCGTTTAAGGGTTATAACTATTTAAGTAGCAGTGGCTAAGTCAGCTACTTATATTTTGCATGCCATCGACACGTAAAATCGAAAGTTATTTTTTTTTAATAATTATTAATAAATAGACTCCAGAGAATCTTGTGGCACTTGTTTCATTGGGATTGAGCAAAAAACCTAGGACTAGTTCACAAAAGTAGGTTTTTAATGTAATCTCAAATATTTAACGAACGGTTTGACGGACACCATTGGTTCTTGAGGCAAAGTTGTTCAGAATGAGAAGAGCTATCATATGATAGTGCTTCCTCAGATAGAGACCATACATAAGTATGTCAGGTTTAGTGAAGATATTTCATTTCGTTCAAGAGTCATAGCCATTTACGTAAAAGTGGCCACGCCTACTTCCTGTGTTTTCACATATCGTAGCTAAGGTGAATCGAAAGTTCAAACTTTTTAATAATTATTGATAATGAGACTCCATAGAATTGTTTGCCATTGTTTTGATCCCGATCGGACGAACAGCCTAGGACTAGTTTGCAAAAGTAGGTTATGAAAAAAATCCAAGATGGTGGAACATTTTTCATGCCAGAAATGAAATTGGAGACATATATTTTGTTCGTCTTGAGCCACAGATTCCATTGATATAAGACACTTTTGATAAACGGTTAAAAAGTTATGGCCATTTTTCTAAAAGTTTTTGTTTTGCTCACTATAGCACCAACGTCTGGCTGATCGAGGTGAGACATTGTGCACTGAGTAGTACTATCTTCTGACCAAGTTTCATGTCTCTACGCCTTACAGCCCGGGTTCCATGATCAGTATTAAGGCAGAATAATAATAATAATAATAATAATAATAATAAAAAATCTGAGCAAAAACAATAGGGTTTCTAGCACTTCGTGCTTGAACCCCTAAAAATCTGAGCAAAAACAATAGGGTTTCTTGCACTTCATGCTTGAACCCCTAATAAAAGCAAATCTGAGCAAAAACAATAAGGTTTTTAGCCCTTCAGGCTTGAACCCCTAAAAAGAACACTAGGGGGGCCTGAGTAGCTCAGCGAGTAAAGACGCTGACTACCACCCCTGGAGCCAGGTCTCCTAAGCAACCATATTGGCCCTGTTGCTAGGGAGGATAGAGTCACATGGGGTAACCTCCTCATGGTTGCTATAATGTGGCTCGCTCTCGGTGGGGCATGTGGTGAGTTGTGCGTGGATGCCGCGGAGAATAGCGTGATCCTCCACACGCGCTATGTCTCCGCGGTAACGTGCTCAACAAGTCACATGATAAGATGCGTGGGTTGACAGTCTCAGATGCGGAGGCAACTGAGATTTGTCCTCCGCCACCCGGATTGAGGCGAGTCACTATGCCACCACGAGGACTTAGAACGCATTGGGCATTCCAAATTAGGGAGAAAAAGGGGAGAAAATAAATAGAACACTAAAGAACACAATAGGTGCCTATGCACCTTTGGTGCTTGGCCTCTAAAAATCCTACAAAAACAATTGGGTTCCAGCTCTTCGTGTTTGGACGCCTAAAGAAAATCAGTATAATTACAATAGGGTTCCAGCAGCTTTGCTGCTTGGCCTCCTAATAATAAGAAAAATAATAAGAAAATCTGAACAAATACAGTAGGGTTCCTGCTTGGACCCCTAATAAATAATAATAAGAAAAACCTACAACAACAATAGGGTTCCAGCACTTCGTCCTTGGGCTCCTAATAAGAAAATCCTACAAAAACAATAGGGTTCCAGCAATTCGTGCTTGGACCCCTAATAAAGGCAAATCTGAGCAAAAACAATAGGGTTTCTAGCCTTTCAGGCTTGAACCCCTAATAATAATAAAAGCAAATCTGAGCAAAAACAATAGGGTTTCAGCCCTTCGGGCTTGAACCCCTAATAATAATAATAATAATAAAAATCTGAGCAAAAACAATAGGGTTTCTAGCACTTCATGCTTAAACCCCTAATAATAATAAAAATCCTAACAAAAACAATAGGGTTTCTAGCCCTTCGGGCTTGAAACCCTAAAAATAATATGAAAATCGGAACAAATACAATAGGGTTCCTGCACCTTTGGTGCTTGGACCCCTAATAAAAAGAACACTAACAAACACAAGAGGTGCCTACGCACCTTCGGTGCTTGGCCCCTAATAATAATAAAAAGAACACTAACAGAAACAATAGGTGCTTGGCCCCTAATAATAATAAAAAGAACACTAACAGAAACAATAGGTGCCTACGCACCTTCGGTGCTTTGCCCCTAATAATAATAAAAATCCTAACAAAAACAATAGGGTTTCTAGCCCTTTAGGCTTGAAACCCTAATAATCCTAACAAATACAATAGGGTTTCAGCCCTTTGGGCTTGAACCCCTAACTAACAGAAACAATAGGTGTCTATGCACCTTTGGTGCTTGGACCCTAAAATGAACACTAACAAACACAATAGGTGTCTACGCACCTTCTGTGTTTGGCCCTTAATAAAAATGCTGACAAATACAATAGGGTTTCAGCCCTTCAGGCTTGAACCTCTAATAATAATAAAACTCCAGACAAAAACAATAGGGTTTATAGCCCTTCGGGCTTGAACCCCTAAATATAGCTGCATGCAGTGATTAATGGGGTTCAAGCCTTTAAAGCACTTAAATTATTAATCAGTAAATCAATTACATCTGTGCTTGTTGTCACCTAAAACAGTGATAAAATGGCATTATGTTCATAACCTTCAGGTTAGGTACGATAGAGATATAGGTTTTTATAACATTCATAACTGTTAAAGCACCACCTATTGTCCGATTTACACAACATTTTGCACACATCTAAATAATAACATGTCATAAATGTGTATAAAATGTAATGATTATCGGGTTTGTTTTTTTATGAGTTTTAGGATTTTAGGTACACTTGGCCATGTCCATTTTTTTTATTACCTTGTCATAGCCATGACAAATAAAAAGTACAACATTTTTTGATGATTATTGATCTTGGCTGTCCAAAGATTCTTCCTGTAATGGTTTTGTTGCTGTCGGGTGAAAAACCTAGGAGTTGTTCACAAAAGCATGTTTTTCAAATAAACTCAAATATCACTGTGTAACAAATTATTATTATTTTATGTATTTTTTTCCTGGGTAGTAAGTGTTATTTCCTAATTGCTTATGCCTCAAAAGTATAGAAAATGGCTATTATTCCCCACAAACTTTGCTTTTGTGACCAGGACAGATATTTTGAAATGTATCTATTTCTAATGAGGAAACGGGCGAATTTGTGTCTTTTCGTTCACATAAAGTCAGAAAAAAACAACATATGAATACAAATTAACATGTATTTATATTAAAGTAATATTCAAAGCCGTGCTGGTCCATAATGGTAACAAGTATCCGTCTCTTCCCCTGGCTCACTCGATGCACCTCAAAGAGGATTCCAGCAGCATCAAGACCTTGCTGGACACCTTGAAGTATGATGAGTAGGGCTGGGAGGTCATAGGAGACTTCAAAATGGTAGCATTCCTGATGGGTCTCCAAGGCGGTTTTACCAAGTTTCCCTGCTATCTTTGCCTTTGGGACAGCAGGGACACCAAGGCGCACTACCACAGGCGGGACTGACCACAGGCGGGACTGGCCACAGCGGAACGAGTTCTCTGTGGGGAGGAACAACTTCAAGTGGGAGCCACTGGTGGACCCCCGGAAGGTGCTGATGCCACCACTGCACATCAAACTGGGCCCTATGAAACAATTTGTCAGAGCTCTAGATAAGGAGTCGGCAGCCTTCAAGTACCTTCAAGACTTCCTCACTAAGCTGTCTGAGGCAAAGGTCAAAGCCGGTGTCTTTGTCGGACCACAGATAAAGAAGGATTTTGGATTCATATGTTGTTTTTTTTGGACTTTATGTGAATGAAAAGGCACAAATTCGTCCGTTTTCTCATTGGAAATAGGTAAATATCAAAATATCACTGTCCTGGTCACAAAAGCAAATTTTGTGGGGAATAATAGCCATTTTCTATACTTTTGAGGCATAAGCAATTAGGAAATAACACTTACTACCCAGGAACAAAAATTGTGTTACATAGTTGTGGCAGGATGAACGAGGCACAGACAATTATTCTCAAGTGCACAGTCCCACAAAGGGGGTGTTTTATTGTGAGAATAAGTAAAAGTAAAACTTAATGGTGCATGGTGTCTTCGGTGCAAGGGCGGGGTGAGCGTGTCGGGTGTCTGTGTTCATGAATCTGGTGTTTCGTGAAGTTTCCGTGGAATGCGTGCGGTGATCAGCACTCACTCCTTGCTAGAGTCTGGAATTGTGAGAGAGAGAGAAGAGGATTAGTGTCATGCCTTGGAGATTGTGCTCACCGTCTTCCTCTTCCTCCGGCATTTAAATCCCCTCCAGCTGATCGTTCGCAGGTGACGCCGATCTGCATTCCACAGTTGACTGGCAATCCAATTCCAGGGCGACACTGAAACGCACGGGATACTCGCCACAATAGTGTATTTAATGAAAGATTTTATTGACACCAGTGGTTGTTGAGGCAAAGTTTTTCAGAAAGAGATATATCATATGATATGAACAATCTGTGTCTTTGTGAAAAACCACACTGTATTCAACAATTTACATGCATTTAAAATGCAATAGTGCCACCTGGTGGCCAATTTTTATTTGTTTATTTTTTCACATTTTGCACAGACCTCTTGGACCAACAGACAAATAGGCCCACCACGTTTTGTTCTGATCAGCCTTTTTTTTAACATTGTCTAAAAGCTGCTAAAATATGACTGGTCAATGACAGCCATGTTTTTTCAAGATATGCAGATGTCCTCATAGAACTTGTTGGCACCTTGGACAAAGACACAGCATGAACAATTTCAATTTCAATTTCCTTAGAACCATTTGTAGATTTTTTTTATTATTATTATAGCACCACCAAGTGGCCAATCCCAGGCATATTTTTTATGTGTCCTCACTTTGACATCTTACAAATTTGTCTCAAGTTTTGTCAAGATTGCTCATTACGTTCAGGAGTTATAGACTTATAAGTGTTTAAGGCTCCACCCACAAGATTTCATTGGTCTATTATAGCCATGCTTAACATTAAGTTCAAACATGGTTATTGATGTAGGGATGCCAAATAATCTTTATGAACTGGTTTCATTTTGATTGGACTAAAAACCTATGACTAGTTCGCGAAAGTATGTTTTTCAAATAATTGATGATGCTAATTGATCGAAAGAAATGGTCCTTGAGGCTTAGGGTTAGGGTTCTTGAAGTTGTTCAGGGTGAGGAGACCTATCTAGCTAAACTCAGCAAAAAAGAAACATCCCTTTTTCAGGACACTGCATTTTAAAGATAATTTTGTAAAAATCCAAATAACTTTACAGATCTTTATTGTAAAGGGTTTAAATAATGTTTTCCATGCTTGTTCAATGACCCATAAACAATTAATTAAAATGCACCTGTGGAACGATCGTTAAGACACTAACAGCTTACAGATGGTCACAGTTATAAAAACTTAGGACACTAAAGAGATCTTTCTACTTACTTTGAAATACACCAAAAGAAAGATGCCCAGGGTCCCTGCTCATCTGTGTGAACGTGCCTTAGGCATGCTGCATGGAGGCATGAGGACTGCAGATTAGGGGCAGAGATGGCTTGGCAGAGGACTGCAGACCAGGGGTAGTGGTGGCTTGGCGGTTAAGGCTCCGGGTTACTGACAAGCTGGTCATATGATACACCACCACGATGACACTGTTGGGCCCTTGAGCAAGGCCCTTGACCCTATCTGCTCCAGGGGCGCCGTATCATGGCTGACCCTGCACTCTGACCCCAGCTTGAAAAAAATAATTTCACTGTTATATGCACAAATGTATAATGTGTGATAAATAATACAATTAAATAAAATTAAATTAAAGATGTGGCCAGGACAATAAATTGCAATGTCTGTACTGTAAGACACCTATGACAGCACTACAGGGAGACAGGAAGGACAGCTGATTGTCCTTGCAGTGGCAGACCACCTGTAAAAACACCTGCACAGGATCAGTACATCCGAATATCACAGCTGCAGGACAGGTACAGGATGGCAACAACAACTGCCCGAGTTACACCAGGAATGCACAATCCCTCCATCAGTATTCAGACTGTTTGCAATAGGCTGAGAGAGGCTGGACTGAGGGCTTGTAGGCCTGTTGTAAGGCAGGTTCTTACCAGACATCACCGGCAACAATGTCGCCTATGGACACAAACCCACCTTCGCTGGACTAGACAGGACTGTCAAAAAGTGCTCTTCACTGAGTCGTGGTTTTGCCTCACCAGGGGTGATGGTCGGACTCGCGTTTATCGGCGAAGGAAACCCCCGTTACACCGAGGCCTGTACTTGGATCGATTTGGAGGTGGAGGGTCCATCATGGTCTGTGGCTGTGTGTCACAGCATCATCGGACTGAGCTTGTTGTCATTGCTCAATCTCAACGCTGTGCGTTACAGGGAAGACATCCTCCTCCCTCATGTGGTACCCTTCCTGCAGGCTCATCCTGACATGACCCTCCAGTATGACAATGCCACCAGCCATACTGCTCGTTCTGTGCGTGATTTCCTGCAAGACAGGAATGTCAGTGTTCTGCCATGGCCAGCGAAGAGCCCGGATCTCAATCCCATTGAGCATGTCTGAGTCCTGTTGGATCGGAGTGTGAGGGCTAAGACCATTCCCCCCAGAATTGTCCGGGAAATTGCAAGTGCCTTGGTGGAAGAGTGGGGTAGCATCTCACAGCAAGAACTGGCCAATCTGGTGCAGTCCACGAGGAGGAGATGCACTGCAGTACTTAATGCAGCTGGTGGCCACACCAGATACTGACTGTTACTTTTGATTTTTACCCCCCCTTTGTTCAGGGACTCATTATTCCATTTCTGTTAGTCACATGTCTGTGAAACTTGTTCAGTTTGTGTCTTAGTTGTTGAATCTTTTTATATTCATACAAATATTTACACGTTAAGTTTGCTGGAAATAAAAGCAGTTGAATGTGAGATGACATTTCTTTTTTTGCTTAGTTTATATGTATTACTTGTGTATTTGTTAAACACTGCGAAACATAAAGCTATTTTTGTGCTTGAAAAATGTGATAGCACCTCCCGGTGGCTGATTTTTTTCAAATTTCATACTAGATCTGTGACCTAGAGTTGAATAAGCCCATGAAGTTTCATTAATGAAGTTTGTGAAGACTTCCTACATTTTTTCTTACATAAGATTGAGCTTATTAGATCACAGATCGTGTCAACACAAAACACAGTATGGTATGCCTCTGCTGTTTTTCCAAATTTGAGCCTATAACTCTGTTATCTCTAGCTACTATAATACAGCATGTAAATCCTTCAACTTCCCCATCTGATCCTGTCCCCCCACGTATGTTGAAGGATCTGTTTGAACTCACAGGGCCTAGTGTGCATGAATGGTATTGTTCCTTTCTGTCTTAAGCAGGCAGTGGTTCAGCCTCTTATTAAAAAATTTCAATATTTTAAATAATTATCCTATTTCTAAATTATCATTTTTATCTAAGATTTTAGAGAAAGTTGTTTTGTCTCAGCTTTCTTAATTTTTAGTAGAGAATGATATTTTGGACAGATTCCAGTTGGGATTTTAGCTCATCACAGCACAGAGTCTTCTCTCTTCAAAGGTTTTAATTATATTTTATTAGCCGTCGCCTCTCTGCTATTTTAATTATGTTAGGCCTTAGCGCAGGGTCATTTCAGACCATTCTGGCACCCTAGGCGAGATCCCTATTACTGCCCCCATTGGGGGGGTGGGGGGTGTTTGGGGTGTATTGGGGCAGCCTCCTCTTTGGCGCCCCACAGCAGGTGGCACCCTAGGCGACCACCTAGTTTGCCTATGCCTAGAAATGGCTCTGCCTTAGCGCTGCCTTCTACACTATTGACCATGATATCCTCTTGGATCGGTTGAAGTGTGAGGTTGGCATTCAGGGGACTGTGCTAAAAAGTCTTATTTAGCAGATAGAAATTTTTCTGTTAAATGGGAAATTCAACATCATCTTCAGCTCCTTTAAAATATGGTCTTCCTTAAGGCTTTGTACTGGGCCCCATATTATTCTCATTATATGTGCGCCCGCTTGGATCTGTCTGCTGCCAACATGGAATTTATTATCATTTGTATGCTGATATCTTATAACTTTTTTTGGTTAAACAACAATAAATCAGAAGTTGTTATTTTTGGCCCATCTAAATATAAAGAGGCATTAGCCCATACACTTGCACCACTAGCGATTAGTGTAAAGGACAATATGATAAATCTTGGTGAAATACTAGATTGAGCTCTTACTTTAAATAAGCAGATACATTTTATAGTTAAAAGCAGCTATTATCATCTTATTTCTAAAATAAAGCCTTTTCTTGGATTTAAAGACCTGGAGGTGATAATTCATGTCTTTATTTCATCCCGCCTTGACTTCTTTCATTCCCTCTACTCGGGAATTGGTCATAAGCAGATTTATCCCGTCTACAACTTGTGCAGAATGTGGCAGCCAGGTTACTGACTGGCACCAGGAAAAGGGAACATATTACTCCCATCTTGCCTTCCCTTCACTGGTTGCCAGTTAAGTACAGAGTCAACTTTAACTTTAAATGTTATTGTTTATTTTTTAAGCACTACATGGCCAGTCTCCACAGTACATCAGTGACCTTCTTAGGCCCTATAATCCCTCTAGGCTATTGAGATCATGCAACCAAATGTTGTTAGCAGTTCCAAGACCTAGACAGAAATCTAAAGGTGATCGAGACTTTTCTGTGGTTGCCCACAAGTTATGGAATGATCTCCTTATTCACATCTGGTCCTCCCCTTCAACTGAGATTTTTAAATCAAAGGTGAAGTTTTATCTTTTTGAATCATCTTTTAAGTCTGAGTAATGAATGAATATTTAAGTGAGTGAAGAAAATTTCAAGTGTGTTGTAAAGGTATGTCTCTGATGTTCTGTTGTTTTCTTTCTTTTTATAGTTGTTCCACAAAAAGTGTGAAGCACTTTGGATAACATAAACATTTAAAAAGTGCTATATAAATAAAGATGAGTTGAGTTGAGTTTTGATTGGCCATTGCTAACGTTGTCTAAAAGCATCTGATTCTTATTTGGCTGATTGCGGCCATATTTTTTTAGATATGCAAATGTGCTCTTAAGTATTGATGGGGTGTTGATCAATCAGGGCAGCTGTCTCATGGAAAGAGTCATGTTCATGTTTTTTCAAATTTTGTATGTGTCCTCAGAATGATCTGAGTAGACAGCTATTTCCATTTAAAAGTTAAAAAAGCTACTGCAGACATTTTGGATGGATATGGCCATCCTGTATTAAAAGTTCAACATGTTTTTTTATAATTATTGATACTGGGACTCAACTAATATTTCTGCATTGTTTTGGTTCCAATCAGTCAAAAAGCCTAGGACTAGTTCGCAAAAGTAGGCTTGACAAAAAATCACAAATTGTGAAAAAAAAATTATGAAGGAAATTAAATTGGAGATAGCCATCGTCTTTAGCCAAGGAATCCAATAATATAAGGCAGCTGAGTCTGTGACATATGGTTCAAAAGTTTTGGGCATTTCTGCAAATTTGTTTGTTTTGATCATTGTCAAAGCCGTTTGGGGAAAAACATTGTTTCGCCCATGTCAGCTGGAGTACTACCATCCCTGAAAGTTTCAGGTCTCTAGGGCTTACGGTTTGGTCTGCACAATGAATTTTGCTGCAGAATAATAATAATAATAAAGCAAATCTGAGCAAAAACAATAGGGTTTCTAGCCCTTCAGGCTTGAACCTCTAATAAAAGCAAATCCGGGGTGAATCTTTGCGTCCACTGTGTCAGCTGGAGTACTACCATCCCTGAAAGTTTCAGGTCTGTAGGACTTATGGTTGGTCTGCACGATGAATTTTGCAGCAGAATAATAATAATAATAATAATAATAATAATAAAAGCAAATCAGAGCAAAAACATTAGGGTCTCTAGCCCTTCGGTCTTGAACCCCTAATAAAAGCAAATCCGAGCAAAAACAATAGGGATTCTAGCTCTTCGGGCTTGAACCCCTAATTAATAAAAAGAAAATCCTAATGGATACAATAAGGTTCTAGCACCTTTGGTTGGCCCTTTATAATAATTCTTAGAAGAACAATAGGCCTCCCCACTTTTAGTGCTTGGGCCCTAATAATAATCCTTAGAATAACAATAGGGTCTCCACACTTTCAGTGCTTGGGCCCTAATATTAATAATAATAATAATATTAATAATCCTTAGAAGAACAATAGGATCTCCACACTTTCAGTGCTTGGGCCCTAATAATAATAATCCTTAGAAGAACATTAGGGTCTCCATACTTTCAGTGCTTGGGCCCTAATAATCCTTAGAAGAACAATAGGGCTTTTGCACTTTCAGTGCTTGGGCCCAAATAATAATCTTTAGAAGAACAACAGGGTCTTCACACTTTCAGTGCTTAAGCCCTAATAAATGATTTACAGGGACAGGGTTGGTGGCTAATTACTACAAATTCTTCCTTGTGTGCAAAATCCATGTAAACCTATACCTGCTAGCTTTTGCGAGCGGGAGCGGCACAAAACGTGAAAGTTGCGGGCTGGAATGGGATAAAATATGATTTTTATTTTTTTTATTTTTTTTTTTTTTTTTTTTTGTGAGAGCAGACGGGATTGGGACAGAATCAGAATTCAGAAGTCTGAAAAAATCCATCCCGCCTATTATTATTATTATTATTATTAATTCAATACACTAATTTTATATTTCTGAAATAAATGAATAACTTACAGAGGGAATTATGTGATCCTGTTAAGCCAAGGAGTTCAAGCTTTTATTTGAGCAGAAAACTGTTTTGAAAATTGAGCTCCTCATTGCAAACATGGTGAATTACTCAAGATTATACAAGATTTGTTTAGTAAATTGTATCAGCTAAACATTTTAGGAATTACACAAATGTGAAATTAAGGCGAATCTGGAGCGCTATAAATATAATATGCTCAGCGCATGTTAGCAAACTGTACCAGAGCATAATCATAATCACTACACGTTCATAATAATTGTACAAGGTTATATTGCATTTTTTATTTTATTTCGATTAATTGTGCAGCCCTAGTTAACATAGTGAAATGGCATAGCATCTGGGATGCTATTGTTATAAAGGAGACACATAGATGGCAACAGTTTAACCTATTTTGTGTTTGCTATTTTTTACCAAATTAATGTTGATAACCGGAAATGTATTATCGTGGCAGGTACACAGCCATGTTTTGTTTATGCTCATTTCTTTATAAAACATTTTTTTTTTTAACCATTGCACATAGAACCCAATAACTTGGAGGGCCACAAAATCAAATAAATGTAAGAAAATACACTTGAACTTCTAATTATGTAACTGCTTTGATAACTAGATATTCAATTGTGTTTGGTCACCACAACCTAAATTGAGTTGTCACTCCTGTAGATTAAACACACAGAAGAGGAGTGACAGCTGTATTTATTTTGTGTTCTCATCACATTGGAATTATTATAATTATGATTTTCATAGTTATTTAATTATGACTTTCTGTAATTATGAATTTTGTGAATGCTTCAACTTGACAGTAAAATGTCAGCAATTTAAAAAAATGGCTACAACAGTTAACAGTTTTTCATGAGCATTTAGAAGTGTATTCATGAAGTGATGAAGTATTAAACAACAATGCCATACATGGATCCATTTGGCAATATGAACTTCTGCCATAGAAATGAGTAATTTCTGAGTTTAAAGACATAAACAAATCTGAGTAGTGATGGGTCGTTCATGATTGATTCCTTCATTTTTAATGAATCTTTTCTGATCTATCTGTCTGTCTGTCTGATTATATATCTATCTGACTTCCTGTTCCAGTTGCAGCCAGCACGCTGCTCGAGTCTGTGTTTGTAGCTTGTTAGCCTGCTTGGCATTGCTTATTCCTCTATTTTCAGCATTAAATACTTAATCTTTGCCATTTTTACCGTGCACTTCGCCTTTTCCACTTTTCTACTTTATCAACTGTGTGTATTTTACCGCGCACATCAATTTTCTCTTTTTTTCCCACTTGTCTACATATCGCGATTGGATTATTGCATCAGTTTCAAACCTCTGCTGATCAGGAAACCACCACATCAACAGCAAATAAATGCAAAATGGATTCAAATCGATCTCAAACCCTTGCTGCTCAAGAACCACCACCACAACAACAGACAATTTGTCAGGGCACCTGCTCATGTTATTGCTTCCTGCATTGCATGCCACATGTTTACTATAGCTTCATCTGTCAGCAGTGAGGGATTCACATGTGATAAATGTAAGGAATTAGTAAGGCTGACGGAGAAGGTTAATGAGTTAGAGAAACACATCCAAACACTAGTGGAGGTCAATGAGAAAGAGAAGCCGGTAGATACTGTTTCAGATGCGGGTAGTACAGCGAGCAACACACACACTTTGGTTCCGGCTATAGAGCCCTCACAGCAGGGTGTTTGGGTGATGTCTCAGTGGTATACTTGCTCAGCATAGCGACACCACTCTCCAGTTCCTGTTAGGATTTCCAAACGATTATTCCCACCAGAGCCCTGGTTATAGGCATGGAAATAGAGACTCCAGCCACCATTTTTCTAAGATTGTTATTCATGTCTCCACTAATGATGTCTGGCCTTACCAGTCGGAGAACAATAGAGATAATGTTAAAGAGGTGTGTGAATTTGCAAAAAATTATGTCAGACACTGTAATATTCTCTGGACCCCTCCCTGCTCATCGTGTTGACAAGGTCTATAGTATATTAGTGTTACTGAATGGCTGGATCTCTGAGTGGTGTCCGGAGAATAGCATAGGATTTATAGACAATTGGAAGAGTTTTTGGGGTAGACCTGACCTGCTAAAGAAAGATGGACACCATCCCTCCAGGGAAGGTGCTGCTCTCCTCTCTAGCAATATGGCTCATAGTCTAAATAGTGATAGTATTTGACTAACTGGAGCCCAGGTCAGGAAGGAGACAGAATGGCTTAACCCTCCATTTGCAAACTGCCATGAGACATCACACAGTTCACATAAACTACAATACATAGATACTGTATCACCTAGATATCATATAGAGACTATGTCTGTTCCCCAAACTACCAAACACAACCCCCTCACTAAATCTATTAGAAAAAAATAGCTTTAAAATTTTAAACAACAAAAAAATTAAAGAGAAACATTATATAAAGGTAGGGCTACTAAACATTAGATCTCTTTCAACCAAAGCACAAGTTATAAATGAAATTATTATGGATCATAGTTTGGATGCACTCTGTTTGACTGAAATCAGGATTAAACCAGATTAATTTATTAGTTTAAATTAATCTACTCCCCCAGGTTATTGTTATAAACATGAGCCTCACCTGAAGGGTCAAGGAGAAGGTGTTGCTACAATTTATAGGGAAGTTTTTGGTGTTACCTAGAGGACAGGATATAAGTTTAAGTCTTTTGAACTAATAATGCTTAATGTGACATTGTTATATATATATATATATATATATATATATATATATATATATATATATATATATATATATATATATATAAATAAAAAATATCTGTCGTCTTTTGCCCTTGGTGCAGTATATAGATCACCTGGGCTGTATTTTGATTTTGTTCCTGAATTTGCAGGTTTTCTATCAGATCTAGTAGTTATTGTGAATAGAGCCTTAAAGGAATAGTTCACCCAAAAAAGAAAATTTGCTGATAATTTACTCACCCTCAGGCCATCCAAGATGTATCTGAGTTTTTTCTTCATTAAAACAGAATTTAAGACTTTTAGGATTTCATTTCAGGCCTCCTCCTCTAAACAATGCAAGTGAATGTCCTCCATTTTTTGATGGTCCAAAATGCATATTTAGGGTGCATCAAAATAATCTACACAATTCCAGTTGACAAATAAAGATTGATTATTTTGAGAAACAAAACAAAACAATACTTATATACTTTTTAATGACAAATGCGTCACGTGGAGGAGGAGTCAGGAAGCACGTCATTGTTTACAATAGAAACTTGCATAGACCAAGTGCCGTTCACAAACCAAAACAGTCCAAAACAATATAAAATAAAATAAAAAATAATTTCCAAATAATAATAATAAAAAAAAAAAAACAATGTAAACAATGACGTGCTTCCTGACTCCTCCTCCACGTGATGCATGACCTTACCAACGAGCTTACGTCATCCCTCTCATGAGCGCACATCACAGAGATGTACGGAAGGGAACATTTGTAGTTAAAAAGTATATACATATTGTTTTGTTTCTCAAAATAATCAATCGTTTGGGTTCAGAAGAACTTTTTTTATCGACTGGAGTCGTGTTGATTATTTTGATGCACCCTAAATATGCATTTTGGACTGTCAAAAAATGGAGGACATTCACTTGCATTGTTTAGAGGAGGAGGCCTGAAATGAAATCCTAAAAGTCTTAAATTCTGTTTTGATGAAGAAAAAAACTCAGATACATCTTGGATGTAAATTATCAGCAAATTTTTATTTTTGGGTGAACTATTCCTTTAATAGTTGGTGACTTTAACATTCACATAGATAATGAAAATGACACATTATGATAAGCATTTATTGATATTCTCAACTCATTTGGGTTAGAAAAAATGTGACAGGACCAACTCATTGGCATAATCATATGCTAGATTTAATTCTGTCGTATGGAGTTGATGTTGATAACATAGAAATTCTGCTGCAAAGAGAAGACATTTCAGATCATTACCTCGTCTCTTGTATACTGCGATTAACTAATGTCACTCAATCTACACCTCACTATTGTTCAGGTAGAACTATTCTTTTGACCACTAAAGATGGCTTCATTAATAATCTTCCAGATTTGTCTCAAATACTCAGTAAAAAAGTTTAGAAGAACTTGTAGTCACAAAACATGTAAATACAGTCTTCTCTAGCACTCTTGATAGTGTCACCCCCCCCCATGAGAAAAGCCCCACACCATGGTACAATGATCACACACATGCTCTTAAGAGAAAAGCTCGAAAAATGGAAGAGTACAAAATTTGTCATATTTCACAGTGCATGGAAGGACAGTGTCTCTAGCTACAGACAGGCACTAAAAGCTGCCAGGTCAGCATATTCTAGCAAAGTCATAGAAAATAACCACAACAATCCTAGGTGTTTATTCAGTACTGTGTCTAAATTGGTTAGAAATAAAGCCTTGACTGAACCAGATATCCCGTTGCAGCACAATAGTATTGACTGCATGAATTTCTTTCCTGATACAATTTAAATAATCAGAAATAAAATGGGAATTATGCAATCATGTGCCACAGCACCTCAGAGAACAGTGTCTCATAATTTTCCCAACAAGCAACATCAATCCTTCGCTGTCATAGGTCATGAATAGCTAACAAAACTTATCGAAACATCAAAAGTAACAACATGTATGTTAGATCCAATATAAACTAAGCTCTTAAAATAGGTGTTTCCAGTAATCTCAGAACCTCTTCTTAATATTATTAACTCATTGCTATCCTTAGGGCATGTCCCAAGAAACTTTAAGCTGGCAGTTATCAAACCGCTTATTAAGAATCCACAGCTTGATCCTGGACAGTTGGCAAATTATAGACCGATCTCAAATCTCCCATTTATGTCGAAAATACTATAAAAGATAGTGTTCTCCCGACTATGTTAATTTCTACAGAGACATATGAACAATTTCAGTCAGGATTTAGGCCCAATCACAGTACTGAGACTGCACTTATCAGAGTTACAAATGACTTGCTCTTAACACCTGATCACGGCTGCATTTCATTACTAGTGCTTTTAGATCTAAGTGCGGCCTTTGACACCATAGATCACAACATTCTCTTGGACAGGCTGGAGAATTATGTTGGCATTTGTGGACTTGCATTAGCATGGTTTAGGTCCTATTTATCAGACCGCTTCCACTTTGTATGTGTAAACGAGGAATTGTCAAATCAAACAAAAGTTAAGGATGGAATGCCACAGGGATCAGTTTTACGGCCTCTGCTTTTCTCATAATATATGTTTCCCTAGGAAACATTTCAAGAATCGTGGAATAAGTTTTCATTATTATGCTGACGATACCCAACTTTATATTTCTTCGAAACCCAACGAAATTTCACAATTCTCCAAATTAGCAGAGTATATCAGTGAAATCAAAGATTGAATGGCTAGAAATTTCCTCCTAATCAATTCCGACAAAACAGATGTATTAATTATTGGACCAAAAACGTCTAAAAATAAGACGCAAAAATATAATTTAACTAGATGGATGTATTGTAATGTCATCTTCTACATCAAAGAATTTAGTCTATCCTTTCCAGTGTTTTTAGGACAGCATTCTTCCACCTCAGAAATATTGCTAAGTTACAACACATGCTCTCTGTTGCAGATGCCGAAAAAATAACTAAGGCATTCATGACCTCAAGACTAAATTATTGTAATGCATTACTGGAAGGATATCCTGCAAGTTTAATAAATAAAGTTCAATTGGTTCAAAATGCAGCAGCTAGAGTGCTGGCTAAAACCAAGAAATATGATCATATTAGCCACATTTTATTTTCACTACATTGGCTACTTGTTAAATTTCATATTCATTTTTAAATTCTGTTAACTACGTACAATGCTTTGAATGGTCAGCTCCACAGTATTTAAGTGACCTTCTGTTAAGCTATATTCTGTCACGTCCATTACGATCGCAAAATTCTGGACTGTTAATAGTACCTAGAATATCAAAATCCACAAAAGGAGGTAGATAATATTCCTATTTGGCTACTAAACTATGAAATAGTCTCTTCCGCAAAGGATGCTCCTGTGCTTATTCGCTCAAGCGTCCTCAGGAAGCTTCCTCTGTCCTCCGTCCTAGCTTCCTCATGGTGCATTTAGAAAATGTATTTGTCCTTAATTTTGGTGGACTTTGATCGGTTTCCAAGTCAAGGGCTGGAGGACAGAGGAGGGAAGAAACGAGGATGCACATTTCAGAAATGAATAGCACCCCCATTCAGGAGGTGAACAAATCGTTTCTGTTACCCGTAGAGCAGTGGTTCTCCATTTAGAACCCCAGTGAGCAAGCCAAATGCGACTGTGGCAAGGAACACAAAACTCCATAAGATGTTGGTTAATTGAGAAAAATAACTTTAGGAGAAACCAGGCTCACTGTGGGGGCCAGTTCCCCTCTAGCTAACAGCATGAATATAATGCCAATATTACTTATTTATGTGCAGTGCAATTCATGATTTAAAATGAGTAAACTAAGTAAGTGTTAAGGGCCAGTGTTTAAACAAAAATTTTGTAAGAATTGTAAGATTAATGACTAATGTCTCTGAAGTTCATCCTGGATTAACTGCAGAAGTTCACATAGATGCACTGTCCTTTGTTAGTTGTCTGATGAAGGCTTTTGTTGGCAATTAATTGATAGTCTATGTATTCCATTTCAAGAATGTAATCCATCAATAAACCAAGATTATGCAGGCAGAGATGAGTAAGGTGCATCGCAGTTCAACAGGCAGGTCATTTCAGTGAGGTCTACCTAAATCTAAGATTCAGGCAGTGGCATATGAAGTATCCCATGTCTTATGGTTGGAGTTGGCATCAGTTCATCCTCTGAAGTTCATCGTAATAGATGGAAGTGATGCCTGGCTGGCACCGGCTGCATTTAGTTGTTATCACACAGAGACACATAGCAGTGGAGTCCGATACCAAGCAGGAATGGAGCTGGATCTGTCTGGTTCTGGTGACCTCGGGATAGGAATCCTGATACAAATAGAATAATATTAGCATAGATGCCATTCAAATTTTTTTTTTTTTTTTTTTTTTTTTTGCAGAGTCATGATAAATGTTTCTGGCTCTGGCAGACCTAACTAAAGCAGCCTAATTGTGAGTTGATGGATAAATTAGGTGTATGCCTGGCTAAATAGATGAGTTTTTAGTCTAGACTTAAACTCAGTGAGTATGTCTGGATTGAAGGATTGAAATTGCTTGTGAGGAAAATTATGAGGCAGTTTACTGAGGTACTGTGACAGACGATTGCATAATTACAGTTTTATTTCTGATAATTTCAATGTTATCAGTAAAAAAATCATTACTAATGTGCTGCGACGGAATATCTGGTTCAGTCGAAGCTTTATTACTAACCAATTTAGCCAGAGTACTGAATAAACACCTAGGATTGTTGTGGTAATTTTCTATGGGTTTGCTAAAATATGCTGACCTGGCAGCTTTTAGTGCCTCTCCATGCTCCGTGAAATACCTCAAATTTTTTATTCTTCCACTTGTGCTCCATTTTCCAAGCTGCTCTCTTAAGAGCATGAGTGTGATCATTGTAACGTGGTGCAGGGCTTTTTTCTTTAATTTTCTTTTATCGAAGGGGGCGACTATTTATATTTTCTGTTATTACATCAAGTTCTTCTAGACTTTGTGGCTTACTGAGAATATGAGATAGATCTGGAAGATTATTAGTGAAGCTACTGTATCTACATCAACTCCATATGACAGAATTAAATCTAGCATATGATTATGGCAATGAGTTGGTCCTGTCACATTTGGTCTGACTCCAAGAGAGTTGAGAATATCAATAAATGCTAATCCCAATGTGTCATTTTCATTATCTATGTGAATGTTGAAGTCACCAACAATTAAAGCTCTATCCGCAGTAACTGCTAGATCTGATAGAAAATTCACCAAGGAAATCAGAATATGGCCTGGGTGATCTATATACTGTAGCAAGGGCAAAAGACGACAGAGGTTTTTTATTTATATCTGATGGTGTCATATTAAGCATTATTAGTTCAAAAGACTTAAACTTATATCCTGTCCTCTGAGTAACAGCAAAAACTTCACTTTAAATTGTTGCAACACCTCCTCATCAACCCTTCAGATGAGGCTCATGTTTATAACAATAAACTGGGGGAATAGATTCATTTAAACTAATATATTCATCTGGTTTAATCCAGGTTTCAGTCAAACGGAGTACATCCAAAACTATGATCTGTAATAATTTAATTTACAGTTAGTGCTTTGGTTGAAAGAGATCTAATGTTTAGTAGCCCTACCTTTATATGATGTTTATCTTAATTTTTTTATATTTTCAAGTTTTACATTAATCACATTTTTTCTAAATGATTTAGTGAGAGTTTTGTGTTTGGTAGTTCGTGGAACAGACACCGTCTCTATATGATATCTAGGTGAAACAGTCTCTATGTGTTGTATGGAGTCTCTCTATTTTAGCAGGTCAGGTCTACCCCAAAAACTCTTCCAATTGTCTATTAATCCTATGCAATTCTCAGAGTAACACAGAGGAGAAAATGGGTGCGCACATTAAAATGCATGCAGTTTAATCATGAAATAAAAATAGAAAGCCATTGCATGCAGAAAAATGCATGCAGTTGAATCGCGATAAGAGAATAATGCGGGAAAAAACCCAGATGTGCGCTGAAAAATGGCAGAGATTAAAGATTAAAAGCTGAACACAGATAGATAAGCGATGCTAAAAAAGCTAGCAGGCTACAAGCACAGGCTCGTGTTAGTTGCCAGCATCAACAAGAACAGGAAGTGACATCACTGCAACTGATACTACCCTTCTTACAACCCTACATTGCAAAAAAATTATATTCTTAATTCTTAATAAGTAAATAAATATAGCTGCAAGCAGCAGTTAAGGGGCTAAGCATTTATACAGCAGAGTAAGCAGCACAATAAGGCTGAAATAAGAGTATCACTGTACTCTTCATGGCCCAAGGAATCTAAAGAGACCAGCCTCATAATTTTATTTAACTATTCAGAAGTTATTAGCAAAAAAAAAAAAAAGATTACATTTTTCATAACTCCTGACCACTAGGTGGCGTAGTGCCGAAACATTGTAGGTATCCTCAAGTCATGCTTGCGATGACATATTGTACGTTTTATGTAAATATGCTAAAGCGTATATACAGTATTCACATATTTATTTTGTCTTGCTTATGATCAAATTTTCTGAAGGGTTATTTGCGAGTGTGGTCTATCAAAAAGCTGGTCATAACTTTTTGTCAGCTTTGAACCTAAATAATACATAACAAATTTTAGGCGAATCGGTCAAACGGTTAAAAGAGCAGTTAAAAAAAAAATGTTTTTTCATAAAATTTAAAATTGCGGAAATTCTAGTTGGTGGAGGTCAAAAGCGATTTGACCAATCCTGACTCTGTTTGAACCAAGGAATCACACACACACACACACACACACAAAATTATAATAATAATTTTGTTTCTATGCCCTAAAAGTTATAAGCCAAAATTTTGAACAGTTGGTGGTGCTAGAGGGATTGATTTAGAGACTCCAAATGTGGGCCAATTGTAGTTCAGGGTTTCCTCTGTTAGTGAGCAAAATTTCATAACTTTCCTATGTACGGTCCTATGAGCTGCCCATAGACTTGAGTGAAAGAAGTAGAAGAAAAATAAAAAGAAGAATAATGAAAATTCAAAATGGTGGACAGGAAATATGGCAAATTGGATATCAACATACTCTGCATGACCCGTGAAATCTAAAGAGATCATCCTCATAATTTTTGGCCAAACTAATAAGTTATAAGCAAAGCAAAAAAAAAAAACAAACAAACAAAAAAAAACTTTTGACCACTAGGTGGCACTGTGGGGAAATGCTGCAGGTAGCCTCAGGTCATGCTTGTGATACGCTAAAGCGTTGCATAGATAGCCTCACCCCCATTTTGGCGTGTTTGTGGTCAAATTTCATTGAAGCGTTATTAGCAATCAGTATGAGCTTTTTGCTGATAGACCCCTCTATCAGTGAACCAAATTTCATAACATTCCAATGTACAGTTCTATGGGCTGCCATAGACTCCAGTGGAAGAAGAAGAAGAAGAACACTAACATATACAATAGTTGCTTACGCATTTGCAATGCTTGGCCCCTAATAAATTATTGTATTTATGAAAAAAATTGTAGCATAAACACATTTAGAAATTTTAACCTCAAGTTCTACTGTTGTAATGAAAATTAGGTCTAATAGATTAATAGATTATTTAGAATTAAACTGGAACATGTTTGTCAAAAATGTCCTGGTTACTTGCGTAACCGCTCCCTGATGGAGAGAACGAGACGTTGTGTCGATGTAGTGACACGTGGTCACTCTTGGGAGCCCGAAACACCTCTGGTCTTTGAAAAAAGGCCAATGAAAATTGGCAAGTGGTATTTGCATACCGCTCCCCCGAACATACGGGGATAAAAGGAGCTGGTATGCAACCACTTATTCAGGTTTTGTGCTGAGGAGCCGAGACAAGGTCCTGGCCATTTCACCGGGTAGTCCAGCATTGCGGCAGGAGGGACACAACGTCTCGTTCCCTCCATCAGGGAACGGAGGTTACGCAAGTAACCAGGACGTTCCCTATTTGTCACTCACTCGAAGTTGTGTCGATGTAGTGACACTAGGGGTCCCTATACGAAATGCCAGAACTAGCTGAACTGTGTTACGTGAACTGGCGGTGTGTGACGGGCAGACCATTGTGTGCCTCGTAGCCAGAGCACCAGGCCGACACGTAACCTCCCCCAATACTGTTATGAGTGCCGAACGGCCCTTCAGGAACAAGTCGACTGCCCAAAAGATAGAGACAGGTTAGCCCTAGGGGGGGCTGTCGCGAGGAGTGTGAGGTCCGAGAACCATGTCTGGGTGGGCCAGTAGGGTGCTACCAGGACGACCTGCTCCTCATCCTCCCTGACCTTGCACAGGGTCTGTGCAAGTAGGCTCACTGGGGGAAACACATATTTGCATAGTCCAGGGGGCCAGCTGTGTGCCAGCACGTCTATACCAAGAGGTGCCTCATACAGGGTGTACCAGAGCGGGCAGTGAGAGGATTCTCGGGAAGTGAACAGGTCTACCTATGCCTGCCCGAATCGACTCCAAATCAGCTGGACCACCTGAGGGTGGAGTCTCCACTCTCCCCTGAGGGTAACCTGTCGTGACAGCACGTCCACTGTAGTGTTGAGGTCGCCCGGGATGTGAGTGGCTCGCAGTGACTTGAGGTGCTGGTGACTCCAGAGGAGGAGACGGCGGGCGAGTTGTGACATACAACGGGAGCGTAAACCACCTTGTCGGTTGATGTATGCCACCGTTGCCGTGTAGCCTGTCTGAACTAACACATGCTTGCCCTGGATCAATGGCTGAAACCTCTGCAGGGCGAGCAGAATTGCCAACAACTTGAGGTAATTGATGTGCCAACGTAGCCGTGGGCCCGTCCAGGAGCCGGCGGCTGCATGCTTGTTGCATACAGCACCCCGGTCCGTTTTGAGGCGTCTGTCATAACCAAGATGCGCCTGGAGACCTGCTCTAGGGGAATGCCTGCCCGTAGAAATGTGAGGTCGGTCCAAGGGCTGAAGAGGTGGCGACAGACCGGTGTGATGGCCACGCGATGTGTTCCGCGGCGCCATGCCCATCTCGGGACTCGATTCTGGAGCCAGTGCTGAAGCGGTCTCATATGCATCAACCTGAGTGGAGTGGCCACCGCTGAGGATGCCATATGCCCCAGGAGCCTCTGAAACAGTTTCAGTGGAACCGCTGTCTTCTGTCTGAACACCTTCAAACAGGTCAGCACCGACTGTGCATGCTCGTTCGTGAGGCATGCCGTCATCGAGACTGAGTCCAACTCCAAGCCAAGAAAAGAGATGCTCTGAACCGGGAGGAGCTTGCTCTTTTCCCAGTTGACCCAAATCCCTATTCGGCTGAGGTGCGAGAGCACCAGGTCCCTGTGCGCACACAACACATCCCGAGAGTGAGCTAGGATTAGCCAGTCATCGAGATAGTTGAGGATGCGAATGCCCACTTCCCTTAACAGGGCAAGGGCTGCCTCTGTGACCTTTGTGAAGACGCAAGGGGACAAGGACAGGCCGAAAGGGAGGATCTTGTACTGATATGCCTGACCCTCAAATGCAAACCATAGGAAGGGTCTGTGTCGAGATAGAATCGAGACGTGGAAGTACGCGTCCTTCAAGTCTACCGCCGCGAACCAATCTTGATGCCGGACGCTTGCTAGAATGCATTTTTGCGTCAGCATCTTGAACGGGAGTCTGTGTAAAGCCCAGTTCAGTACTCGCAGGTCCAAGATTGGCCGCAACCCACCGCCTTTCTTTGGTACAGTGAAGTAGAGGCTGTAAAACCCCGTCTTCATCTCGGCCAGAGGGACAGGCTCTATCGCACCCTTACATATGAGGGAAGCGATTTCCGAGGTGAAGTGGACGCCGCTGAACCTGGGTGAATGCCTGGCGAACTGAATCGCGTAGCCGAGTCGGACGGTCCGGACCAGCCATCGCGACGGGTTGGAAAGCGCAAGCCACACATCCAAGCCCCGGGGAGGGGGACCAAGGGGACAATCTCATCAGATGTACCGACGGGTGGGGCCTCGTGGTGGGGTGGAGCCTGAGGTGCCACGTTGTGCCATGGCCTTGCTGAGTTCAGGGGCATCGAAGCACTTACCCGGCTTCTTGTGACCACCCCCGGAACAGCCTGGGACAGGGGAGGAAGAGGCCTGTCCTCGTGACCCATGGAGACCATCATATTGGGGGCGGATTTGTGCCAAAGCTGGGCGCGCAGGGGTGGGGAGACCGCCGCTGGAGCGCCAAACCTGCCAAAATGGAATGGTGGACTGTGGTCGTGATGATGGCTGTGCGCACCGGGTATGTGACCCAGGGAACAAGGAAACCACTTTTTTGCTGAACTCTTGGGTACTGCAGCCACTTGGGCATGCGGTGAAATTAAATGAAAAGGTAACAAAAGATTCTCCTCCCGGCCCTCCACCGGGGGATGGAGTGGTCTGCTTACCAGTGGGTTTCCTCATCCCTGGGTCACCTGTCTCAGGGGCGCTTCAAAGCCTTTCTCAGGCTCTTAGCTGTTAGATGGGTGGCGTCTGCTTCCTGCGGTGGGCTCCACGCCGGGGCCGGGCTGCGGGGGCAGGCTGCGGCAGAGCCGGTGCAGTCACTGCAAGAGGATGCCCTTGGCGACGAGCAGACGAGGTGCGGGATCTTGAGCCGCGCCAGGGCAGGATGTGTTGGATAGCTTACGTCTGCTGCTTCACTGCCGAGAACTGCTGGGCAAAGTCCTCGACTGTGTCACCGAACAGGCCAACATGGGAAATGGTGGCGCCATGGAACCGTGCCTTGTCAGCCTCTCCCATCTCGACCAGGTTGAGCCAAAGGTGGTGCTCCTGGACCACCAAGGTGGACATCGTCACCCGGAGGGCAAGGTTGGTCGCCGAGCGCAGTGCCTGCATCAATCCTGGGGCGGAACTACCCTTGTGCAGTTCCTTTAGGGCCTTAGCTTGGTGGACTTGCAGGAGAGCCATGGTGTGCAGGGCGGAGGTGGCTTGTCCAGCGGCACCGTAGGCCTTGGCCGTCAGGGACGACGTAAACCTACAGGCCTTGGACGGGAGCTTCAGGCACCCGTGCCAGGTGGCGGCGCTCTGCGGGCATAGGTGCACTGCGAACGCCTTATCCACTGGGGGGATCGCTGCATACCCCTTGGTCGCCCCACCATCGAGGGTAGTGAGGGCGGGGGAGCTGAAAGATCGGGACCGGGCAGTAAAAGGTGCCTCCCACGACCTTGTCAGCTCCTCATGCACTTCCGGGAAGAAAGGAACTGGGGCGGGGCGTGGAGCCACGAGGGTTCAGGGGAGAGCAGAGGGTTCCACTCTAGCCCGATGCTCGCGGCTGCCTGGGAAAGCATGTCTGTCATCTCTGCGTCAGCCTGTGTTGGGCGACCGTACCCGAGGGGGGGAGCCCAGCTGAGGCTTCCGCGTCCGACTGGACGAGCCCGCTTTCTGATGCTGTGCTCGAGAGCTCATCATCTTCATGGGCTCCGAACAAGAGGTAGAACTCGAGACGAGCCGGTGGACTCATCCGGAAGCCCGATCGGGGCAAACGAGCATGCTGGGGAATGGGAGGTCCGTGGGGGGACACCTGGCAGAGGTGGTCCCATTGAGGTCCCCAAATCGCCCCCAGTGCTAGCCACGCTAGCCTCATTCCCATAGGTAGAAGGACCGAGGCAGAGAGCCGCTGGGGTGGCTTGCTTTCTTACGAAGGCAAGCTGCGACCGCAACGTTGCCATGGTCATGTTCTCGCAATGAATACATGACCCATCCATGAATACTGTCTCCACGTGGGTAGTGCCCAGACATGAAAGATAGCGATCGTGACCATCAGAAGGCGAGAGATAACGACCGTAACCAGGAATAACACACAAACGGAAAGGCATCTTTAAAAAGATGTTCTACGTGTGCCGCTCTTTTAGAGAAATATACTCTTTTTTTTTCAAAATATACTCTTTTATTTCTGCCGAAGCGCCCAGGGGCGTTCTCTGCAGTGCACCAGTGCAGAGGGGAGAAGCCGCTGAAATGCGCCGTCAGATCCAGCAGAGGTGAATGAACAGCCGTGAGAATTCATCTCAGTGAGCATTGACCGTTCGGCTCCGAAGAGAAAAAACCTGAATGAGTGGTTGCATACCAGCTCCTTTTATACCCGTATGTTCGGGGGAGTGGTATGCAAATACCATTTTTTCATTTTCATTGGCCTTTTTTCAAAGACCAGATGCGTTTGGGGCTACCAAGAGTGACCCCTAGTGTCACTACATCGACACAACGTTGAGTGAGTGACAGATAGGGAATCTCAGTTACAGTGTAATAATAAATAAATAAAAACAATTGTAGCAAAGCTCAGTGTGGCTCTGCTCCAACTCAATGTTGCTTATATTGTCAGGGCTGTCTACTGTTTGAGAGGTTTGTCTTCCTAATTTTCACAGCAGCACCATCTTTGGTTTTAGACGTGAATGAAAACAAGGCTGGGAGGGATAGATGTACAGGCTTTCTAATGGGCTGTACTGCTGTTTAAAGTGTTTTAGATTAATCTGCAGACAAAACATTAATATCTTTCCAAAAACATTCTGTAGCCAAAAAATAAATTAATAAATAAAAAACCCCAGACAACCTTAGTTGTGGAAAATCAGATGGATTCTAGGAGCTTTATATAGCTTTGTACTGTCTGCGCCATTGAAGAAATGGTAAGTCTATCCCTCACAGCCTCATTTTCATTCCAGTTAAAAATCAAAGACGATGATGCTACTGTGAATAAGGTCTATAGCACCAGAGATACAGTAGATTAGAGTAGAGCAGATCATTGGTGCGAGTGGTTCTGTTACACGCTTTGCAGATTAGAAGATGACAAGCCTTTAGCGTGTATAAAGAGATTATCTTTACATTTTCCTCTGCAGCCCTAAATTTCATTTGGGCGGCCACCAAAAAATTCTCAATTTGAAAACCATGGCATGGTCCTTTCCCTGCTGTCCGGACTAAATGCGACACACTTTTGGGTCACTACCCACCAGCTGAGAAACACTGCTGTTGAGTCTATGCAGCTTTCACATGACAAATCTACAAAATTACTATATAGAGGTTAGTTCATTTTGCTGAATGAGACTCAAAGATCCAAGTCAATAAAATGATCCGATCTTCCATCACTACTGAGAAGAATCTAATTTTGTAAAGTTCATCATCTTGAAATTACAGTAACTCCAACATGAATTGAGCGCAGCACTGGCTGCAATATGTATGTGGTCAGAGTTGCTCCAGACTTTTGTATATGATGTACTGCACAGAGAGATCAACAGCACAGATCATCGCACATTCCTCTATCTTTCTCTGTGTGTGTGTGTTATACACGTTTGTGTAGCTGAAGCTGATCGTCAGTGTGAATTGCCGGCTGATGAGGCTGGGATTGTGTGGGATGCGATCTGCTTCACAGTACTGCTCGTTCAGAGGAGAGTGTTTCTCAGCTACTACTTCCTGTATGTTGTATCTGACCTGCAGACCTCAGTGATTCTTGCTTCCAGGTGACATTTTTTATTTTTCATGTTATATAAATCTTCATGATGGTTCATAAGGCTTTCCTTATATATCCAGTACACATTAGGCCCCAGTAATGTATTGATCAGGGATGTACAGATACCGGTATCGGATTTGGGTCCAATACTGTGCTCACGTACTCATGCTCATTAAAAATTATCTGATACCATCTGAAATATGAATGTCATTGCATAAAAATTAATTGCACAAATTAAAATCGCAATATGTCATAGTGTGATTATTAAACCGAAAAGGCTAAATAAAAATACAGTCTGCATGTGCTGTGTGATTTAAAAGTGAGTGTGTGAAGCAGACTGCTCATACACTGAAAACACCATCGCAAGCATCACATGCTCTCTGTGTGTAGTAAATGACAGGGAGCAGAGAACACATTCACCTTAAAATGTGCAGCACAAACAGACTGCATATTTACTTAAATCACAACCTTTTGCGGTTTAATAATCACACTGGGTCACAGTGTCCTGCTTTTCCGGAGGTGTGAAGCTGTCATCAAAACATACAAATTGAAAGGGCTTCACTTGGTTTTCCACCAAAATAAAAGCTATATTTAAATGAAAAAATAAAAATGACACCTGTGAAATATATCACATCTAAATATATCATCACATGTAGTTATGTTAAATTTACTGTAATACTACTACTACCTATAATAATAATAATAATAATAATAATAATAATAATAATAATATTATTATATTTAAGCAATATTTCTCATCTGTGATTTTTTTGTTCTACAGCACTTTATTTGACATAAATAACAAAAATAATGCAATGTTATGTCCAAAATCAATTGATCTATTTTCATTTGATTCAAATTTTAATGAATTAATTTATTTAGACACAGTTTTGATGATAAAATTTAATTTAACCACTGAATATGGAATTAAGAAAAAAATAAAAATGGGAAAGGCAGCCATAACATACAGTTGTCACAAACGCCGGTGAAGATTCCTCAATCGGCAACTGGAGGTCTCTCTCGCCTGAGTATTAACATTGGACTACATTTCCCAAGTGCCCACATACCTGGACTGATTACTGTACATATGTTCCATATCACTCAGACTATTTAGCCCAGTGTGTGTGTTCACTCTTTGTGAAGTCTTGTTTGATTTGGCTACATTTCTGAGCATTATTATTTCCTGTGTTGTTCTGCCCATGTTTGACTCTGCCTTGGTTTACCTCTGTACAAATCTTTGCTGCCTGCCTACCACTGTGTTTGCCTGGATATTTCTATTGCTGTTTGCTGCCTGCCCAGATCCTCTGCCTGTTATACCATGTTTACTGCCCTGCCTCTGAAATTGTTGGTTGCCCTGGTTATTCGACCCATGCTTATCTGTACTCTGAACTTGCTGTGTTTTAATAAACCACACATGGATCCCACTCAGCCTGAGTCCGTGTTACAGAAGACTTCACCAACTACCAATAAAGCGGTCCTCATGCATCTGTCCAGCAAACTCTCTGCCCAAGCGAACCTACTGGCATCTCACCAACAACAACTAAGCTGATTCGCCACACTAACGGAGGAGTTGAAATCCGTACAGAGTCTCCATCGGCCCGCACCTGAATCCATTTCCCCAGCGCCTCAAGCGAGTCAGGTACCAGTCATAATGCCTCACAGTACAGTGACTGTTAATCCACGTTTAGCCTTTCCAGAAAAAGTTGACTGCAATGCTCTATGTTCCTGGCTCAACAGCCCTTGTTATGCCCAACTGATGATAGTAAGATCTCTCTTGTGTGTTCACTGCTACAGCTGTCAAGGACTAAACCGCACCACTTTCAACGATTTTATTCAATGACTAAGAGAGGTATTTGAACATTCTGAGGGAGGAAGGAGTGCTGGGGAACAACTGCATGTGCTTCATCAGGGAATAAATACCGCAGCTGAATTCGCTCTATCTTTTCACACTCTCGCTGCGCAAACTGTGTGGGTGGAAGACACATTAAAACTGCTGTTTCATCAAGGATTAAACACTAACATGCAATCAGAGCTGGCCTGCCATGATGAAGGCAGAACCCTGGACCAATTCATTGACCTCGCTATTCACAATGACAATCTCATTCGCTCCAGGAGACTTACCAGCCCTCTCAGTCAAACAAATCAACCCAGTGATAACGCTGAACCCATGCAAGTTGGTCGAACTCATTTCTCCACAGAGGAGCATGAATGTTGCATCAAGAATCATCTCTGTCTATATTGTGGCCAAGCAGGACATTTGAGAGCTGACTGCCCGACACGACCCCCTCAAACACACAATCGCAGGGTGAGTTTGTTGATTTCCTCTATCCAAATTACTGCTTGTATTGAAGTGCCAGTAAAATTAACATTTCAGTGAGATACCATCACCACTAAGGCCTTGTTAGATTCGGGGGCAGCGGGCAACTTTATTGATGAAAATTTAGGGTCACTGGGGACCGGCCAGGTACTGTACACCACTACTGATCTCATTCTGTAAATTGGAGTTTTACACACTGAAACAACATGCCTCTTCTTCATCCACTCTCCTCACAACCCAGTCATCCTCGGTTTACCCTGGCTGCAGGACCATAACCCACAAATTTCATGGCATGAGAAGCAGATCATGCAATCGGACCCCAGCTGCTCATCCAAGTGTTTAAAGCCAGTCATCCCTATGTCAGTGAGAACCACTATGGTGAGTAACGAGTCCAAAATAGCACCACATGAACCTTCTGAGTATGCTGATCTGATTGAAGCCTTAAGTAAAACCAAAGCCTCGCAACTACCACCACATCGATCTAGTGACTGCGCCATTGATCTGTTACCTGGTACCTCACCACCTAGAGGCAGAATCTTTCCCCTGTCAGAACCTGAGGCTAAACCTGAAATCGTACATTGAAGAAGAACTGGCCAAGGGTTTCATTCGTCCATCCACTTCACTGGCAGCAGCAGGATTCTTCTTCGTGGGAAAGAAGGATGGGGGCCTTCGTCCTTGTATCGATTACCGTGGTCTAAATGATATAATGGTCAAATTCCATTACCCCTGGTCCCCGCAGCTTTGGAACAACTAAGAACTGCTAAGTTTTACACCAAGCTCGATCTGCACTGCGCTTACAACCTCATTCTCATTCGAGAGGGGGATGAATGGAAAACTGCCTTTTCCACCAGCAGTGGGCACTATGAATACCTCGTTATGCCGTTCGGGCTGTCCAATAGTCCATCTGTGTTCCAGTCCTTCATAAACGATGTATTCAGAGACATGTTAAACCAGTGCTTAATTGTATGTATTGATGATATCTTGATTTATTCAGACACCCTGGAGGAACATGTCAAGCAGGTTCTGCACAGTTTTGAAGCATCTCATGAATCACCAACTGTATGCCAAAGCGGAGAAATGTGAATTCCACCAAGCTTCAATCTCCTTCCTCGGTTATATCATCAGTCCAGAAGGGGTGTCTATGGACGAGGGCAAGGGACGGGCAGTTCTAAACTGGCCTCAACCCACTACAGTAAAGGAACTACAACGAGTCTTTGGATTTGCTAATTTTTACAGAAGATTTATCAGAAACTTCTGCACTGTCGCCGCTCCACTCACCACCATTGTAAAGGGAGGAAACACCAAGCTTTGCTGGTCTACTGACGCCATTCAAGCCTTCAATGAATTGAAGAATCGCTTCACCTCTGCTCCAGTTCTGCATCATCCTGATCCCAACGTACCTTTCGTGGTAGAAGCAGACGCATCAAACACCGGTATTGGCGCTATCCTCTCTCAACACCAAGGTAATCTTCCTAAGCTTTTCCCATGTGCTTACTACTCCCATAAACTCTCCTCTGCTGAACAGAATTATGATGTAGGCAATCGTGAACTGTTAGTCATGAAAGCAGCAATTGAAGAATGGCGACACTGGCTGGAGGGGGCCAGACATCCATTTCTGGTATTAACAGATCATTGCAACCTGGAATACCTGCACTCAGCTAACCCCAGACAAGCTAGATGGGCACTGTTTTTCGCTCGATTCAACTTTTCAATCACATATCGTCCAGGATCAAAGAACATCAAAGCTGACTCTCTATCCCATCAATATGACTCCACTCTTCAGAATCCCTCTCCAGAACCCATCATCTCATCCTCTCTGATTCTAGCTCCGGTCCAGTGTGACGTCATGTCTGAAATCTCCCAGGCCCATGTACAAAACCCGCCTCCTCCAGAATGCCTGCCCAAATAAACGTTTGTGCCACCAAGTCTACAAGAACAGGTAATCCCTGGGTGCACTCCTCCACAAGCTCTGGCCATCCAGGTATTACTACCACAGTACGATTGCTAAGAAATCATTTCTGGTGGGAAACATTACAGGCAGACACCAGTACATTCGTGAACGCTTGTCACACCTGCGCCACAGCAAAAACCCCCAGACAACTACCGGCAGGGCTGCTACAACCTCTACCCATACCACAACGACCATGGTCCCATATTGCCATTGATTTTATCACCGATCTACCAGTCTCTCAAGGTAACACCACCATATTAACTGTCATTCTCTAAGGCATGTCGACTAATACCCCTGTCTAAGCTCCCATCAGCCTTCGAAACCGCAGAACACCTCTTCCATTATGTGTTCCTTAATTATGGTCATCCTGAAGACATTGTCTCTGACCAAGGCCCTCAGTTTACATGAAGGGTTTGGTCAGCTTTCTTTCGATAACTTAATGTCAATATAAGTCTCACTTCAGGTTACCACCCCCAGTCTAATGGCCAGACGGAACGTCTAAATCAGTAACTCACCAAATTCCTTCACATGTACTGTCAACAGAATCAAGCCAACTGGAGCCGCTTTCTTCCCTGGACAGAATATGCACAAAACTAGATCCTCAAACCCTCCACAAAATTAACGCCCTATCAGTGTGTTCTGGGGTTCCAACCCCCTCTACTTCCATGGTCTGGTGAACCATCCAGTGACTGGTTTCAACGAAGTGAGGCTGTTTGGGACCAAGTACATGTCCATCTACAGCATGCCATAAACAGGGGAAAAGAGCAAGCTGACCGCCATCGTCGTCCCAGTCCCAACTACACTTCAGGTCAGTGGGTGTGGCTTTCAACCCGGGAACTTCGTATCTGCTTACCTTGCAAGAAACTCAGTCCCAGGTATGTGGGTCCTTTCAAAATTCTGAGACAAATTAATCCCGTGTCATATCGCCTCCAATTACCTGCTTGGGAGGGGTACGGTGCGGAGGAGAGGTCCTGGGTCAAGGCAGATGATATCCTCGACCCCAGTCTCATCGCAGAATTTCATAGGACTCACCCCGAGAAACCGGCCCCTCGACCTCGATGTAGACCCCGACGTCAGATGTACTCTCGCATCAGGAGCCGCTCACGGTGGGGGGGGGGGGGCTCTGTCATAAACGGCGGTGAAGATTCCTCAATCGGCCTCTGGAGGTCTCACCTGCCTGAGTATTAACAATGGACTACATTTCCCAAGTGCCCACATGCCTGTACTGATTACTGCACATCTGTTCCATAACACTCAGACTATTTAGCCCGGTGTGTGTGTGTTCACACTTTGTGAAGTCTTGTTTGCCCCGGCTACATTTCTGAGCATTATTATGTCCTGTGTTGTTTTGCCCGTGTTTGACTCTGCCTTGGACTACCTCTGTACGAATCATTGGTGCCTGCCTACCACTGTGTTTGCCTGGACTATTTCTATTGCTGTTTGCTGCCTGCCCCCATCCTCTGCCTGTTATACCACATTTACTGCCCTGCCTCTGAAATTGTTGGTTGCCCTGGTTATTCGACCCATGCTTGTCTGTACTCTGAACTTGCTGTGTTTTAATAAACCGCACATGGATCCCACTCAGCCTGAGTCCGTGTTACAACAATATTGGTTATTTAATTTTTTTTTCTGTGAAACTTTACATTTTTTACATTTGGTTTTTTTACAGTGTGAGAGCTAAAAATGACTATTTTTTTTTTTTTTTTTTTGAGATAGAGTTTTGAGTCACAGTTGCTGAAACCAATAAAGTCAACAAGTCAGCTCTCTAGTTTTGTTTTTAGTGATTATTTTACATAAAGTGTATATATATATATATATATTAGGGCTGAAACGATTAGTCGCTATTATTAACAATTTTTTATTGTCAACAAAAATGTTCATTGTCGAATAGTCGTTTGATCTCATTTAACGTAACATGAGATCTCATTAAACTCTAATGATAATGCGCAAGAGCAGCACTGCAGTTCGCGCCTGACTGAGGAGAGGAAGAAGACACAGCTCACAGTCCAGATGCACTCTAAACTTTCCAAACAGCTTCAGGTGATGTAGATCGCAAAGTATGAGGGAATTATAATGCAAAAATACAAAATTAGTAAATACAGAAGCACTCTCGTAGTGGAAAAAAATGGAGCTGGAGCTGCCACTCCGCTTAGGCAAAACTTGCGTGTTGAGTGTCTTTAAAGGAAACACTCTGGTGCTACATCTTAAATGCAGTTATATTTAATGTATTATAGCTTTATTAAAGTTCAAATAGTATGGAAGCAGATCATGTAAATAACTACAAACTCCGAAACTGGCATTTCTCTGTGTGGTTAGCGCCTCTTCTATGAGTTGTGCGAATGTCCCGATCTAAGGGGGAGAGATTGAAACTACACCCAGCTAAGGTACACTCTGGTGCGTGGACGCTCGTCCCTCGAACGCGCACTTGCTGCAGCAAGATTATAACATGATGGCTCGTGATTTATTGAATCACAATATATGTTTTTATATTGCAGCTTTAGCAGCTATACTGCAGAACAAAAAATGTTATCTGAGAATTTTGAATATATTATTAAAAATACAAATATTTAAAAATATCTAAAAATCCTTTAAAAAAAGATGTATTCACCTGAGAAGCAGCATATAAGATATTTAGACTTGCTTTTAGAGAATAGATCTTGAATATAAATATATTTTGTCTTTACTGCACTCGCAGAAGTATAACCAAGTGAAAAAATACATTTGTATATAAAATACACTTATATTTCAAGCTAGGGTGTGCAATCTTTTCCAGAAACATTTTTTGTTATACTGGTTGAAAGTCTCTTCACATTCTGATAGCAATCAATAATATAAGTGGTCTAAATGTAAAAAAATTCGGTCCAAATGTAATGATAGGATGTCCTTCCTGCCTGTCAATAATCTGTTAAGAGCTAATGATTAATCGATGCAACAATCGCCGAATAGTCGAATAATTGTTCTAATAATCGTTAGATTAATTGATTATCAAAATAATTATTAGTTGCAGCCCTAATATGTATATATACACTTGTGCTCAAAAGTTTGCATACCCTTGGAGAATTGGTAATATATGTACCATTTTTAAAGAAAACATGAGTGAGCAGGCAAAACACATTTCTTTATTTCTTATGGGATTCATATTCAGCTGTAAGTTATAACAGAATGGCACAATCATAAAACAAAACATGGCAACAAAGAAAAAAATGAAATGACCCCTGTTCAAAAGTCTGCATACCCTTAGTTCTTAATACTGTGTATTGCCCCCCCTTAGCATCAATGACAGTGTGCAGTCTTTTGTAATAGTTTTCTATGAGGCCCCAAATTTTTGCAGGTGGTATAGCTGCCCATTCGTCTTGGCAAAATGCCTCCAGGTCATGCAAAGTCTTTGGTCATCTTGCATGAACCGCATGTTTGAGATCTCCCCAGAGTTGCTCAATGGTATTAAGGTCAGAAGACTATGATGGCCACTCCAGAACCATCACCTTTTTCTGCTGTAACCACTGGAGGGTCAGCTTGGCCTTGTGCTTAGGGTCATTGTCGTGCTGGAAAGTCCAAGAGCGTCCCATGCGCAGCTTTCGTGCAGAAGAATCCAAATTGTCTGCCTGTATTTTCTGATAACATGCTGAATTCATCTTGCCATCAATTTTCACAAGATTCCCTGTGCCTTTAGAGCTCACACACCCCCAAAACATCAGTGAGCCACCACCATGCTTCACAGTGGGGATGGTGTTCTTTTCACTATAGGCCTTGGGTCAACCTCTCCAAACATAGCGCTTATGGTTGTGACCATAAAGCTCTATTTTGGTCTCGTCACTCCAAATGACAGTGTGCCAGAAGCTGTGAGGCGTGTCAAGGTGTTGTTGGGCATATTGTAACCGGGCTTTTTTGTGGCATTGGTGCAGTAAAGGCTTCTTTCTGACAATTCGACCATGCAGCTCATTTTTTTCGTATTGTGCTCTTTTTCCAGAGCAGCCTGTATTTCTCCTGTGGTTACCTGTGGGTTTTTCTTTGTATCCCGAACAATTCTTCTGGCAGTTGTGGCTGAAATCTTTCTTGATCTACCTGATCTTGGCTTGGTATCAAGAGATCCCCGAATTTTCCACTTTTTAATAAGTGATTGAACAGTACTGACTGGCATTTTCAAGGCTTTGGATATCATTTTATATCCTTTTCCATCTTTATAAAGTTCCATTACCTTGTTACGCAGGTCTTTTGACAGTTATTTTCTGCTCCCCATGCTCAATATCTAGCCTGCTCAGTGCACCCACATGAGAGCTAACAAACTGATTGACTATTTATACACAGACACTAATTGCAATTTAAAAAGCCACAGGTGTGGAAAATTATCCTTTAATTGCCATTTAAACCTGTGTGTGTCACCTTGTGTGTCTGTAACAAGGTCAAACATTCAAGGGTATGTAAACTTTTGATCAGGGCCATTTAAGTGATTTCTGTTATCATTATGATTTAAAAAGGATCCAAACAAGTATGTGATAATAAATGGCTTCATAAAAGACAGTTTTTTTGCATGGTCAGTCATATTTTCAAAATCAATGCCAAAATTTCACAATTTCTGCCAGGGTATGCAAACTTTTGAGCACAACTGTATATATATATATATATATATATATATATATATATATATATATATATATATATATATGTGTATATGTGTGTGTGTGTATATATATATATATATACACACACCATTCAGCCACACCATTAAAGCCACCTGCCTAACATTGTGTAGTTCCCCCTCGTGCCGACAAAACAGCTCTGACCCATCGAGGCATGGACTCCACAAGACCTCTGAAGGTGTCCTGTGGTATCTGGCACCAAAACGTTAACAGCAGATCCTTTAAGTCCTGTAAGTTGTGAGGTGGGCCTCCATGGATAGGACTTGTTGTTCAAGTACATCCCATAGATGCTCAATCGGTTTGAGATCTGGGGAATTTGGAGGCCAAGTCAACACCTTGAACTGTTTGTCATGTTCCTCAAACCATTCCTGAAAAATTTTTGCAGTGTGGCAGGGCGCATTATCCTGCCGAAAGAGTCTATTGCCATCACGGAATGTGTTGCCATGAATGGGTGTACGTGGTCTGCAACAATCTTTAGGTAGGTGGTACGTGTCAAAGTAACATTCACATGAATGCCAGGACCCAAGGTTTCCGGGCAGAACATTGGCCAGAGCATTACACTGCCTCCGCTGGCCTGCCTTCTTCCCATAGTGCATCCTGCTGTCATCTCTTCCCCAGGTAAATGATGCACACGCACCCGACCGTCCATATGATCTAAAAGAAAATGTGATTCATCAGACCATGCCACCTTCTTCCATTGCTCCATGGTCCTGTTCTGATGCTCAGGTGGACAGGAGTCAGCATGGGCACTCTGACCAGTCTGCATATACGCAGCCCCATACGCAGAAAGCTGAGATGCACTGTGTGTTCTGACACCTTTCTATCATGGCCAGCATTAAGTTTTTCAGCGATTTGTGCTGCAGTAGCTCTTCTGTGGGATCAGAACAGACGGGCTAGCCTTCGTTCCCCACACACATCAGTGAGCCTTGGGCGCCCATGACCCTGTCGTCAGTTCACCAGTTGTCCTTCCTTGGACCACTTTTGGTAGGTACTAACAACTGCATTGCAGGAACACCCCACAAGACCTGCCGTTTTGGAGATGCCCTGACACAGTCGTCTAGCCATCACAATTTAGCCCTTGTCAAGTCGTTCAGATCCTTACGCTTGCCCAATTTTCCTGCTTCCAACACGTGAAATTCAAGAACTGACTGTTCACTTGCTGCTTAATATACCCAACCCCTTAGATGATTCACTTCATCTGTCAGTGGTTTTAATGTTGTGGCTGATCAGTGTGTGTATATATGTGACGAGGAGTAGAGTGTGGCCGGGATCGTGAAGGTCAAATCAAATCAAATCAAATCACTTTATTGTCACACAGCCATATACACAAGTGCAATGGTGTGTGAAATTCTTGGGTGCAGTTCCGATCAACATAGCAGTCGTGACAGTGATGAGACATATACCAATTTACAATAACATCAAATTAACACAACACAATTTAAACATCTGTTATACACATAATTACACTCAACAATATACAAATAATAACATACACCGTACAGTATACAATACGCACTATATAGATACACATTATTCAATAAAAATTAAAAATTAAAATATATAAAAAAGTATATATATATATATATATATATATATATATATATATATATATAGAATGTACAGTATTGTACTGTATTGACATTCAGGCTGTCGGTTGATAGTCAGTTGTTAAGAGAGAACATAATATAATAATAATAATAATATAATTTATGACAGTCCGTTGTGAGATATAAGAGTAAGGGTAATAAAGTGTAGTGCTGATGTATTTTGATCGTGGGAGATCAAGAGTTCAGAAGTCTGATTGCTTGGGGGAAGAAGCTATCATGGAGTCGGCTGGTGCAGGTCCTGATGCTGCGATACCGCCTACCTGATGGTAGCAGTGAGAACAGCCCATGGCTCGGGTGGCTGGAGTCTCTGATGATCCTCCGAGCTTTTTTCACACACCGCCTTGTATATATTTCCTGGAGGGAGGGAAGCTCACCTCCGATGATGTGTCTGGCAGTTCGCACCACCCTTTGCAGTGCTTTGCGGTTGTGGGCGGTGCTATTGCCGTACCAGGTGGAGATACACAGTGCAGGTGTAGAACTGTGTGAGGATGTGGTGGTTCATTCCAAACTTCCTCAGCCGTCTCAGGAAGAAGAGGCACTGATGAGCCTTCTTCACAACGACTTCAGTGGACCATGGACCATGTGAGTTCCTCAGTGATGTGGACACCCAGGAACTTGAAGCTGCTGACTCTCTCCACTGGTGCTCCATTGATGGTGATGGGACTGTGTTCTCTGTCTTTTCTTCTGAAGTCCACCACAAGCTCCTTTGTCTTACTGACGTTGAGGGAGAGGTTGTGCTCCTGACACCAGTGTGTCAGGGTGTGCACCTCCTATCTGTAGGCTGTTTCATCATTGTCAGTGATCAGACCTACCACCGTCGTGTCATCAGCAAACTTAATGATGGCATTGGAGCTATGTGTTGCCACACAGTCATGTGTGTACAAGGAATACAGTAGTGGGCTGAGAACACAGCCCTGTGGGGCTCCAGTGTTGAGGGTTAGTGATGAGGAGATGTTGCTGCCTATTCTAACCACCTGGCGTCTGCTTGACAGGAAGTCCAGGATCCAGCTGCACAGCGAGCTGTTTAAGCCCAGAGCCCGGAGTTTCTCATCTAGCTTGGAGGGCACTATGGTGTTGAATGCTGAGCTGTAGTCTACAAACAGCATTCTCACATAAGTGTTCTTTTTTTCCAGGTGGGAGAGAGCAGTGTGTATTGTAGATGCAATGGCATCATCAGTGGAGTGGTTGTTGCGGTAAGCAAACTGCAGCGGGTCAAGAGAGAGAGGCAATACAGAGCAGATGTAATCTCTGATTAGTCTCTCAAAGCATTTGCTGATGATGGGGGTCAGAGCAACAGGACGCCAGTCATTTAAGCAAGTTATTTTTGATTGTTTTGGAACAGGCACAATGGTGGATGTTTTAAAGCATGTGGGGACTACAGACAAAGAGAGGGAAAGGTTGAAAATGTCCGTAAAAACACCAGCCAGCTGGTTCGCACACGCTCTGATGACGCGGCCCGGAATGCTGTCTGGGCCCGCGGCTTTGCGGATATTCACCCGTCAGAAGGATCGGGTTACATCCGCTACAGAGACGGAGAGTGAACTAACCTCTGTAGCTTCAGCCGCGAGAGCTCTCTCCGCGAGGGCGGTGTTATTTCCCTCGAAACGAGCATAAAAAGTATTTAGCTCATCCGGTAGAGAGGCAGCGGTGTTCATGGCAGAGTTTTTATTCCCTTTAAAGTCCATGATGATGTTAACTCAAAGTTAAGCGGAGGTCCGCACATTAAGTGCCGCGCGAACATCGCTATTAATCCATGGTTTCTGATTCGGATAGATCCGTATTGTTCTGGTCGGAACGACGTCCTCAACGCACGTTCTGATGAAACGCATTACGCTATCAGCATAAAACTCGATGTCGTCATCAGAGGCGGACCGGAACATCTCCCAGTCCGTGTGATCAAAACAGTCTTGTAGCGTAGAATCTGACTGGTCCGACCAGCACTGGATCGTTCTGAGGGTGGGTGCTTCCTGTTTCAGTTTCTGCCTGTAAGCGGGCAGAAGCAGAATGGAAGAGTGGTCCGATTTGCCAAATGGTGGGTAGGGGAGGGATCTGTAGCCATCCCGGAACGGAGAGTAGCAATGGTCCAAAACCCGGTCCCCTCGTGTGTTGAAACTAATGTGCTGGTGATATTTTAGTGCGACTGATTTTAAACTGGCTTTGTTTGTGGTTTCCTGCTCAGTTATAATCCCATACAGTTCCTTGAGTGCCCGGTCTGTGTCGGCTTGTGGGGGAATGTACACAGCTGTGATAATGACCGCTGTGAATTCCCTCGGTAGCCAGAATGGTCGACACAGAAGCATGAGAAATTCCAGATCAGGAGAGCAGAAAGACTTGACAGAATGTACGTTCCTCTGATCACACCAGGATTTGTTGATCATAAAACATACACCACCTCCTCTGCTTTTACCTGAGAGGTCTTTCGCTCTGTCCGCTCGGTGCACGGAGAACCCCGCGGGTTCAATGGCTGAGTCTGGAATCTCCGCAGACATCCAAGTTTCCGTAAGGCAGATAACGCAGCAGTCCTTTGTATCTCGTTGGAAAGAGATCCGCGCTTTCAGCTCGCAGAGCTTGTTATCCAGAGACTGAACATTTGCCAGTAGAATAGTGGGTAGCGGGGGTCAATTTGCACGGCGTCTTACTCTGATGAGAACGCCGGCTCTGTTTCCCCTTTTCCTCCTGCGTTTCCGCGGCCATGCTGCCCAGACAAAGGGCTCCGCTTGTGTGTTTGTAAACAGCGGGTCGGCATTGAGGAATGTGAAGTCCGGTTTACGGTGTGAGACTGCTGAACCAATGTCCAAAAGTGTTTGTCTGTCAATAAGACAATAAGGCAGACAATATCCAAGACAAAAAACATAAGAATTGTGAACAAAACAAACAAAACACTACTATGTTCTGTCGGAGCTCGCAACACAGCAGCCATACTCGGCACCATCTTGAGTCCAATTACTGAAGCTTTAATTGTAAATATGTACATTTCTGTAGCTCTGCTTGATTTTAAATTGTAATCTGAGACACCCCTTAAAATGGGCCATACCATTGACATTGCTTGAGCAGTTCAAGTGAATGGCAGGGGGGAAAAACGCTCGTTCAAGGGCGAGCATTCATTCTAAAATCTAAAATGCTTGTGTACAGTTCAGTTGAATGATCAAGTTTACACTCTTTAACTTAATGCTGATGATTCTCATGTATGAAGCATGCTGTCTGCTGAAATAACAAACAATATCCACAAATCTAACAAAAAAGCTGAATACCTGTCAATGACAGTCAGTCAGACATGCTTGAAGGTTGCATTCGTTACTATTGCAACAATAATAGGCTGTGGGCGTGTTTTTTCATAATCATTGGCCGGTAGAAATAAAAAGAAAGAAACAAAACTGAAGCACTCTGTTTGAAATGCAAATAACATGAATGTTCTCACATCACACAGAATAACATTATTAAGAATAATGAATATTTAAAATCAACTAATTTTATATATTCTGTTTTAAATATCCTGATGGTAGTGTTGTAAGAGACAACTCTACACACAAATGTACTGTTTAAACAACAACAACAAAAAAAGTTCAATTAAGCCCTATAATGATAGCGAATTATAGCAACATGGAGTGATATTTGCAACAAAAAAATAAATCCTTCCTTTTGTACTGAGATTTCAATCACCAGTGAAGACAACATGAGCCAGAGAAAGAGAACAAAGAGGGAAATCTTTTACTATTTAGTGAAGAGAAGTTAGTTTATGAATAGTTGAGAAAGTGCATGATAATATTTACATTTAGATAGTCTATCCATGGAAGTATTGTTTGATTAATTTTTATTAAATGTATCGGTAACTTATTACGATAAGCCTGTGTTGTGTGTATACATTAACATTACACAATTAATTAACATGAAAAATGAACAATATTTTTACACCATTTTTAATCATGGTATATGCCAATTTCTACATACACTAATACAGTTTAATATTAAAAATCAGTAATGTAACATCAATAAAGGTGCAATATGTAACATTTTTCATGTAATATTCACCTTTTTTTGCCAATGTGTGAACGGCTTGTAATGCAACTTAAATAATGAGCTCTTCTCGGACTTCCTAGGTTGCCTATTAAAGCCTATAGACTGATTTTCATGCAAAGGGAGCGGGTAGCTTTTGCCAGGAAAATCCAAAGGATGTGACATTTATGTGCACTCCCGAGAGCCTTGCCTCAGACAGTAGCTTCTCTTCTGCTATTCAACAGCGTCAACAAAATGCAACACTAGGTAACGTTATCTTAGAGATGGAATCCAGCAAACATCCGGCTCCCAGCACAACACCGACTCCTACACAAACTCTGAGTAAGCCAAAATAAAATAAAATAAAAAAACATTTACTGAATCCCGTCTGGCTAAGCGGGAACGTGATCGTGGTCGAGTGAAAACTAGAGTGAACATCGGCAGGGCATTTGATTCCTGGAGGGACCTTCGTTCGGTTTTGGGGATCAAAACTGACCCTGAATTGGCATTCTTCTAATTGGGCAGGTAAGCTTACATAACTGCAAAGCATGTGAAATATAGTGCCATAAGGGTTGATCTGTGTAATTTTAGCTAACTTGATCTTGCCTGCTAACGCTGACGAATTGTAAGCTACCTTGCTTTGTAACTTCCAAATAATTTCAGCGATCTTCTCTTTATACTAAAGGTCAGGTATGCTGATTCACTGTAACTGACATAATGTTCATCTGTAATTATTCAGCAAGGTAAACTACGATAACACATGAAATTAATGCTAGACAATGTTCAAGATAATGCAAAAAGCTCCACTCATTAGTGTAACGTAACTTGGTTATACAGAAAATATATACAATATATTATTATAAAACAATAGCGCATCGATATATCAAAATGACAGTTGTGATGGAATCACATCAGTACTGAATTGTGTCAACATATTTATAATGTACAGTCTATTTTATAAACAGCTAATGTCATCATCCACCAATTTTAGCTAACAGCTACTGATAAAGCTGGCTAGCTAGCTAACGTCGACATAGGCTATTGTATAAATGCAGTCAATGTATCAAGCAAAGAAAAGTGATTACTTCAAACTACAATCTCGCATAGTCAGACCTATCTCCACACTTTGTTTTAGCCCTGTTCCAGCACTGGAGAGTCAAATATAATATACAGTCTCAAAGTTTGTAGTAAAACAATCATAACTGTGTAATTTTAATTATGCTACCTCATCTGTGATCATAATGCCAGTGAATCACGTTCAGTCTCGCTTCCCTATGGAGTCATGCTCGCTCGCGTCCCTATACAATGTGTGCGCGATCACGAGCAGCAGGCTGTAGTTCACTTAACGGCCACAGGTGTCATTAATAACAAGGGTTTCTGAATCTTACATACTGCACCTTTAAGAATTAACATAAACTAACAATGAACAATATTGTATGTATAAATTAACATAAACCAGATATTCCAAGATGAATAAATGTATGAAAAAATATTCATTGTTATTTCTTGAAACCTAATTTGGAATATAATACATTACATGTGCATGTGTTAATGTATAACCTTAACATAAAATGTATAATTAAATCATAAAACCCAACAACAACAACCCCTCCCCACCCCCCGAAGGTCATTGTGTAATTCGCACCATGATCAAAACATTGCTCAGTTCATCTGAGCAGCCCGAAATAGCAACATTGGCCCAACCAATGTGATGAGTTCAGAGCAAGATTACCTAATATACACTAAGAGTGATGGGGAAATCTTTTTGAAAACATCTAGGGGTATTAAAATGTTTCTTTATTTTTAGAGGTGCAGAGTTGTTTGAAGCCAAATTGAAGAAAAGGGTGGCAGCCAGATTAGAGATGGAGAAAAAATCTGTGGAGACACTGAAGAAACAGTATGTGTGTTTTTGATCATATATGATGGAATGCCTTAAATGTGTATGCAGTAAATGTAAATCCAGTTTCATTTTGACCCACAGGATGGAGAAAATCAAGTCAAAACAGAAGAACCCTCATCATCAGCTCACATCACCTACCTCACATACACCAAAGTCTTCTGGTAGTGTTGATGCCTCTGACTGCGCTTAGACTATCGCAGCAGAATCATAATATCAATCAATCAATCAATTAATTAATCAGTCAACCACATTTATATATAGCACATTTAAAACAACACACGTTGACCAAAGAGCTTTACATAAAGTAACCATAAACAAATCATGCACATTCAGTGAACATAAATACCATAGCAACACAAATAAATATAATTACACAATCTATGCACAGTCAAAAGCAAGAGAGAAAAGATTAGTCTTCAAATGAGATTTAAAAAACATCAACTGTGGTACAGGATCTGATATGGAGAGGCAAACTATTCCAAAGACGAGGAGCAGCAAAAGAGAAGGCACAATCTCCTTTTGATTTTAGACGAGGCTTAGAAATGATTGAAAGAAAACCCTGTGATGGCCTTAGAAGTCTAGAAGACATATATTGCTGAAGGAGTTCCACAATGTCAGGAAGTGCCAAGCCATGCAGACCCTTAAAAACAAATAATAAAATCTTATACTGAATTCAGAATTTAACTGGGAGCCAAAGGAGAGATGCCAACACAGGTGATTTACTAGCATGCTTCCTAGTTCCAGTCAGAAGCCTAGCAGCAGCATTTTGAACTAACTGCAGACGTGACAGTGAGGCATGAAAAATACCATAATACAATGAGTTACAGTAATCCAGTTTAGAAGAAATAAAAGCATGTATAACAACCTCCAGATCCTTAAAAAACAGAAAAGGTTTACATTTCGCAATAATACTTTCCGAACATCATAAAATAAAGTACTGGATGAAAGTGTAATCTGTGTGTCTTTAATGTGAAGAGCTAACTAATGTGTGAGTGTGTGTGTCTAGACTGTGGCTATCATCTGTTTGAAAGTGACAGTGAGGAAGAGGAGGAGATACAGGGCAGAACACAGGATGACACTTTACAGAAGAAGAAAACTGCTTTTCAGGTGAGAATAAAAGAAAAGTCATGCATATATACTAAGGTTTGAGGTGTCTATAGTCTCACCAACTAGCTACTGGGGTGCCTCAAGTTTCAGTCCTTGGACCGCTCCTCTTCTCCATATACATGTCATCACTAGGATCTGTCATTCAGGCACATGACTTTTCCTATCACTGCTATGCTGATGACACACAACTCTACCTCTCATTCCAGCCTGATGATCCAACAGGATCTCAGCCTGCCTAGCAGACATTTTGTGCTGGATGAAAGGTCACAACCTCCAACTCAACCTTGCTAAAACAGAGCTGCTTGTGCTTCCAGAGAGCCCACCAATTCATCACAACTTCACCATTCAACTAGACTTGTCAATGATTACACCATCCAGGACAGCCAGAAATCTTGGAGTTTTGTTTGATGATCAGTTGAACTTCACAGACCATATCACAAGGACTGCCCAATCGTGCAGATTTGCCTTGTACAACATTAGGACAATCAGGCCCTTCCTATCGGCACATGCTACACAACTCCTCATCCAAGCTCTTGTTCTATCCTGGCTGGATTATTGCAGTGCTCTTCTGGCAGGCCTTCCAGCATGTACTGTCAAACCTCTGCAATTAATCCAGGGTGCGGCAGCGAGAGTGGTCACATTAAGTTCAACGCATTGATGCTTGCTTACAGAACAACCACTAGCTCTGCACCCCACTATCTAAACTCACTACTTCAGACTTATGTTCCCTCCAGAAACCTTTGTTCTGAAGGTGAATGGCGCCTCGTGGTGCCATCTCACAGAGGCACAAAATCACTGTCCCGGACTGTTACAGTGACCGTTCCCTGGTGGAATGACCTGCCTAATTCCACCCGAGCATCTGTGTCTTTAGCCTCTTTCAAAACACAGCTAAAGACACATATTTTTCTTGAACACCTAACCCATTCATACTAACACACTACCTTCATGTTCTTTAAAAAAAAATAAAACAATTCTTGCTATGTATACTGCTCTAAGCTATGCGAGACTTGTATTACAGCGCTTATTATATTGTTTCCCCTTTTGTTGGATGAATCGCTTCTATTGTTCTCCTCATTTGTAAGTTGCTTTGGATAAAAGTGTCTGCTAAATAAATAAATGTAAATGTAATACTCCCATTAGCTTAGCAGGTGTTTGACTGTAACCAGAGATGTCTCCTTGCAACCTAACTGATAAACAATGTTGAAATGCTAGCATTTGTGCTGCAGGTGTACGGTTATCAAAAGAGAGTATAATATACAATGTTTTATACACCTGTTTCCGCAGGCATTTGTTAAAATAGCTTTAACATCATGTAATGTAGGAACTGTGACTCATTTATCGATATTACTTAATAATAGTTAATGTTTATTAGGGGTGTGCAGTGAAGCTATTATCTGTATCTGCTTTTGCTCATTTGACAAAATTATCTGTATCTGTATTCGGACAGAACCGGGTGTGGGCTGGACTTAAACCGGAAGAGCATCAAAACTAAATGAAACACCCATTTTTTAAATTACCTCTTACATTTATAGTTTATACTAATAAAATATGCCTTGTATATGCCTTTTCATAATAATAGCCTAATAATAATAATCTTCTTCTTTCGGCTGCTCCCGTTAGGGGTCGCCACAGTGGACCATCCGAGATCCGCATATTTTTACAAAAATATTTTTATTTTTATTTTTGGGATTTTCTCTCCTTTTCTCCCCAATTTGGAATGCCCAATTCCCAGTGCACTCTAAGTCCTCATGGTGGCATAGTGACTCACCTCAATCCGGGTGGCGGAGGACGAATCTCAGTTGCCTCCGCGTCTGAGACCGTCAATCCGTGCATCTTATCGCATGGCTTGTTGAGTGCATTACAGTGGAGACCTAGCATGTGTGGAGGCTTCACGCTATTCTCTGTGGCATCCACGCACAACTCATCACGTGCCCCACCAAGAGCGAGATCCACATTATAGCGACCACGAGGAGGTTAACCCAACATTACTCTACCCACCCTAGCAACCGGGCCAATTGGTTGCTTAGGAAGCCTGACTGGAGTCACGTGATCTTCATATTTGACTTGGCACAGGTTTTACACCGGATGCCCTTCCTGATGCAACCCCTAGTGGATGGAGGACTCTCACTCACACCTATGAGGCAATTTAGAGTCTCCAATTCACTTAACCTGCATGTCTGTGGACTTGTGGGGGAAACCGGGGCAATAATAATAATAATTATTATTGTTATTGTTGTTGGGCCTCATGTATTCAGATAGAAGACAAAGGCAGGCCTAACCCAGTCGTAAAACCTAACTGAGGCCCACACACTCCGTCATAAATCTTACTGATAAAAACTGCGCCAAAACAGACTACAAATCCCATGAAGCCTTGCTCACTAAAGGATCGAACTCTCAACTCCTTTTGGATGAGGCACACAACAGAACGCCCCTCAACCATGACGTCATCAGGAGTAGAAATACCTCTGAGATGCTTCCGGGATTTACTTCCAGCAGCTTTGCTCGCCGTGCGTAGACGCAGATCATCGCTGCTCTCAGGTGTAGCCTCGTGGCACAAGGAAGTAACGTCCGACTTGAAACTCTGGCCATACAATCTCCATCTCGCTGGATGAGCTGAGATTACTCTGTGTTCCACCGAACACTCTAACGGATCTGAAGGAGACTGCTGAGCAATCGATTTTTTATTACCAGATGAAGCTGAATTTGTTGGCTACATTAACTGTGGAATATGTTCTTAACTGGCTTCTCCTGGTGTTTCTGATTTTAGAATTTTCATTTTTCTGTGCATGTATAACAACATTATTCTGGAGGCAGGAGGTGCCAAGCAAAATGTGAAATGTCAAGCACAAATTTTGAAGTGAATAAAAAATACAAAATCAAACATTAAAAGAAATGAAAATAAAACAATATAGCCTATACAAACAGGTGAAAGTCCTGTAAGTTTATCAGGAATTTTTACAATAGGACACAATTATTTAGTTAAATAATAATAATAATAGCCTAATAATTATAACAATAATGTTAAATTTATATAGCACCTTTCCTGAGTTCAAGAACACTTATCATTCTGACATTTAGCATGGTTTAAAGAAGAAGAAAAAAGACAGAGCATGTTTCAGTTTCTTCATTTTACATAAGGAGGAATATTCCTAATAGATGAATACTCTATGGAGCATTTAAACCTTTATGGAGCATTTTAACTAACCAGATAATTACCTTAAATCGCTGATATGGATATATATGTAATCAACTTTAAGAGACGGATGGATGGGCTCCGACGTGAAATCATCACTTCAGGTCAGGAATTTAACATTGCGCTCAGATAATAAGGAAATGCATGGGAATCACGTGTGAATTGTGTGATATATTAACATAAACATTTCAAGAAGTGAAAAATGTATATGATGTCGTATCTTAGTTAATGTTACACTTGACAAACTCCAGACCATGCCCAGCCGATCTGAAATCACCACTATTACCCCTCCTAATCCCCAACCCCACACTGGCCCCCAACAACATCCCAGTGGTCATACATGATTATAGACACACAAACACACACACAAAAATATATAATAATCACACATATTGACTACACCTCTCTGTCCACTGCCCCTCCCTGAGAGCCCTCCAGAAACGCCAGATATCCACCCCATTTCCCCACAAACAAGTCCAATTTCACCAGTCTTCTAAATGACCCTTCTTCAAAGGTCACCACCCTCCCCATCTCTGAGCACCACTCCTGAAATGGGGCTGCTCCAGCCTACTTCCAACCCCTCAAAATTATCTGTCTGGCAATCATAATGCTAGTTAGGACCCAGTTTTTGATATGCTTATTCTCCATATTAATGACCGCCCCATCACCTAAAATACAGAATCTGTGGCAAAATAAAATCTGAGAGTCCAATATCTCACACATAATACTCTGAATCGTCAACCAAAATTCTTGGATCTTAACACATCCCCAAAAGACATGGGTTGTGATTCCATATTCTGATTGACATCTCCAGTGTGTCTTTAAGACCAAGCCCATACAATCTAGAGGGGGTCCAATAGACTATGTAAAATCTTTATTTGCATAAGGCGAAACCTTGCATCTCTACATGCAGACTTGATGTTATTTAGAATCCTAGCCAACACTCCCTCCTCCAATAACAAGTTTAGATCTTTCTTCCATAATCTCTAAAGAGAAGTTTTAGTTCCATCCCCTAGACTCTGAATTAGCAGGGAGTAATACATTGATGCCTCATGACCTTTTCCAAAAGCAGTAATCACCACTTCCAGAGTATCTGCTGTTTAGGATGGTGTAAACTACTCCCAAAAACAGTACAGAGCAGGTGGCGGAGCTGTAAATACTTACAGAACTGAGATCTGGGAATCCCAAACTGTTGAATCAAATTTTGAAAGGATCTCAACACTTCACTCTCCTATAGGTCACCGAGTGTAGTAACCAGCAGAAAGGGGATTTATTAATACATAATTTGGGGTTCAGACATATGCTCAAGGCAACATTTAAATAAATGTCTGAATTAAACTTTCTGGACACTTTTGTCAACACAGAGTGCAAATGTGAGATAACGGGGTGTAACTTAACTTCTCCGATTAGTTTTATAGAAAGGCTTTGCAGTGGCGAAATATGGGCCAGAACTTCCTGTTCAATACAAAACCATGGAGAGGCTCTCTCAGGTGGAAGAGACCAATGAGCCAAATGTCTAATACCAAATGCATAATAATAAAACAAAATCTTGGGTAGGCCTAGCTCACCTTTGTCATTCGGCCTATGCAACTTATTGAAATGTAATCTGGGACGCTTACCATTCCAAATGAAGGACTTCGCTATGCTATCAAATTAATTGAAATAATAGAGAGGGAAATATACAGGGAGAGATTGTAACAGGTAGTTATATTTTGGAATACAATTCATTTTAATAACATTAACCTTCCCAATCATAGATAAATGTAATTAAGCCCACCTGCCCATATCACTCAAAAACTTTTTTATCAAGGGGTCAAAATTAACTAACTAAATCACACAAATTTATGGGAATAAAATGCCCAAATACTTAATGCCCTGTTTGGGCCACTGAAAGGCGCCTGGCTGAAAAGCAGTTACTGGGCAGTACACTGTCAGAGCCAAAGCTTCGGATTTACACAAATTGACTCTGAATCCTGAGAACTTAGAAAAGGAATGAATAATTCTGTGGAGGCGAGGCATAGATCTAGTGGGGTCGGAGATGAATAATAAATTATCATCAGCGTAAAGCAAAAGCTTATGCGCCACACCTCCCGCCACCACCCCTGGAAAATCATCTTCCCTTCTTATGTGGCTGCTAATGGTTCCATGGCAAGACAGAACAATAATGGGGAAAGAGGGCAACCCTGCCGGGTGCCCCTATCCAGATTAAAATAATCTAAAATTAATCAATTTGTTTGTACCACTGCTACCGGGTGTCTATAAAGTAACTTAATCCATCAAATAAAAGTTTTTCTGAACACGTATATTTCCAAAATCTTAAAAAGTTAATCCCATTCTACCATATCAAATGCCTTTTCAGCATCAAGTGAGATGAGAGCGACCGGAGTCTAATCATTCGCCACTGACCACATGATATTGATGAAATGCCTAATGTTATCGGAAGAGCTGCGGCCCCGAATAAACCCCACCTGATCTATACGTATAAGAGATGTCATAACTTTACTCAGTTGGTTAGCCAGAATGTTTGACAATATTTCAACGTCTAGCTGGATCAGGGAAACTGGACGGTAACACTTACACTAGCTTGGATCTTTGTCCTTTTTAAGTATCAGACTGATCCGGGCTTTTGTCATGGTTGGTGGAAGCTTTCCATTGTTTAATGATTCCATATAACCTTTTAGCAAAAGTGGAGCCAGTTCTGTAGCATAATATCTAAAAAATTCAGCGGCAAAGCCATTTGGCCTCAGAACCTTGCCTGTAGGTAAGGCCTTAATTTCCTCTGCTCAGTCGTCAGTTTAGGGAGTTCTAATGGTTCCACAAAGTTTCTAATATCTTCATCAGTAGACGAAGACTACTATAAATATCAAGATAGAATTCTTTAAAAGCATTATTATATGAATGGCCGAGGTAAAAATGTCACCACCAACCATTTCACTGAGGGAATGGTAGAAAAAGACTCTCTCTGCTTTATATATCTAGCCAAAAGCTTCCCTGCTTTGTACCCTGACTCAAAGAATGACTGTCTTGCCCTGAATAGCCAAAACTCCACCTTTCGTGACAAAATAGTATTATATCTGTATTTCAATTGGGTCAATTCTCTGAGGCCATCAGACGACATTCGGTGCTTCAGCTCTGCCTCGGCACTTTTAATATTCCCTTCCAACTCCACAAGTTCTCGTGCTTTAGACTTTTTGATGAATGAGGCATACTGTATGATCCAACCCCTAAGAACTGCCTTAAGCACCTCCCATGCCACACACACAGAGGATACTGAGGACCAGTTGGTCTCCATATACACATTGATTTCAGCCTTTAAGATTTGTTGGAATTCAAGATTTTGCAAAAGGGATACATTAAAGCGGCAACTATATGATTTCTTTTTCTCCGTATGTGGCAACATCTCTAAACTCACCAGGGTGTGATCTGAGACTAAAATGTTTCCAACTGAGCAATCCACGACAGATGAAATGAGGGATTTCGATTATTTTTTAAATCTATTCTAGAATAGATCTTATGGACAGGTGAAAAAAAAGTATAGTCCCTACCAGATGGGTTCAAAAGTCTCCAAATAACTGTAAGACCAAGATTTCTACATATCCTGTGAAGCGTCAGTGTTGCTCTAGGGGGCTTGCACAGTTTTGCTTCACTATGATCAAGGACTGAGTCCATCAAAAGATTAAAGGCTCTTCCCAATATTATACCATGAGGGGTGCCAGTGGCTTGCAACATCCCTTCAAGATCTATAAAAAAGCCCTGATCATCAACGTTAGGTGTGTAAATATTAGCTAAAATCAACCTTTGCCCCTGAATTTCTGCTAAAACAATAATGACTCTTCCTAATTTATCTTTAATCTGTTCGATACATTTGAATTGTAGATGCTTACTTATCAATGTAATGACTTCCCTGCTTTTACTTGAGCCAGCACTAAAGAAAACATGTCCACCCCATATCTTCCCAAATTTTTCAGCTTCCTCCGGAGAAAGGTGTTTCTTGAAGAACACTATATCATATTTCTTACGTTTAAGAAAAGTAATAACTTTGCTTCTTTATATGGCTGTGCCCTAACCCATACACATTCTACGTGGAGAGAGACAATCCACTCATATTAACATTTGATATTTTGACATATTACGAGAGCCCCTGCGACAACTTTGCCATCGGATTGCTGAAGTCCGGTGCTTCAATACAAATTTTGTGAGACAGAATTACATAACAGAAGAAAATCTATAAAACAAACTCCAGCCAATAGGCAGAATAAAAACAAAGAACATGTAGATTCATCCACATACTGTCCCAAAGGTGTGTTCCTCCCCAAAACAAGCTCCAGCCTCTAGCAGAACCAAAACGCACACACACACAAAATAAATAAATAAAAAGAAAAAAGAAAGGGTTCAGTTTCCTCGTCAGTCAAACGAATGTTCAGTGATCCGGCTATTTCATAAATGTAGCAGATTAACTAATCCTTCCATTGTCCTGCAAAAAAAATATTCACAAAACAAACTCCACCCAATAGGAGGCACAAGTACAAAGAATGAGCAGATTCATCCACAACTGTCCCGAAGGAGTGTTATTCCACAAAACAAACTCCAGCCACTAGACGGAACCATCACAAAAAGAAACAAAAAAGACGCCCAGTTTCCTTGGACAGTCAAACTCACTCGGGAGCAACATGAAAATCACCAAATGGCTTACTCATTCCAAAAACTTTATGAAAGACATCGCTTGTTGTGGGCATGTAAATACTTTGTGGCTATCCTTAGTATCTATTCTCAATTTGGCCGGGAACAAAGTTCCCAAAGTTCCTTGATTCGATCACGTTTCTCTCTTGTCGAAGTCTGTTGTGGTTCGTCTGTTGTGTTGTGGTTCTTCCAAGAAAGCTTTCCTTTATGCCTTCACCTTGCGTAACACAAGATCTTTATCGGATGATCTCCGAAATTTGGCCTGTCTGCCTGTTATGTCGAGCAGACTTTGGAAGAGCTTGTCTAGGAATTTCACCATATCTCGGCCTTCCTCATTCTCAGGAATTTCAACAATTCGGATGTTGTTTCACCGATTACGATTCTCAAGGTCTTCCAACTTTTCCCAGACGCACTGCAAATTTGCCTTGGTCGCTAGTAGATTAGCATCTAATTTCTTCTCCGATGACTCCAGATAATCAGTCCATTTCATGACGTCTCTGAGTTGGTTTCTTGTAATCCCATTTCACCTCCATCGCCATAATCGATCAATTTATTACAGCAAGATCCTTCAAGTCTGCAACGACCTTCGTCAGCATCACAGACATGCTGGACATTGAATTTCTCCCGCCGCACCTTCCAAATTGAATCCCTGGTCTGTGGCCCTGTCAGAGGTATCAGCTTGAGCACGTAAGTGTCTTTTAATGTCTTCAGGGCCCGAGGATTTTGAATTCTTTGACATATTGTCTTCATAGAACAGTTATGAAACAGTGTGTATCGAATCTCAACGGTTGATGACACAAAATTATTAAAAACTAGCAAAGTGCGCAGAGCTTGCCATTCACACGTCTGACCCTCGCATGGCGTCATGCGACTCCAATATTTACTATTTATGTACTTTATTTCAATTATATTAATTTGTTATATATGACCGCCAACTCACACTTTGCAGTTTGTTTTAAGCAAATTAATTAATAATTTTGAGATACCATGCATTAATTAATCGAACGGTGATTAAAATGACTGGAAATACCTGTGCATTAAACGGTTTTAACACACACATTCCAGCCAATCAGAATCAAGTATTTAAACAGGCCATGTTATATACTGTATATATCTACACACACACACACACACACACACACACATATATGTACTGTGTATATACTGTATATTAAACTAATTAGGAATAGGAAATACAATTAAAAATAATAATAAATAAACTCTCGTGCCTACCTTACAGTACAACGAAGATGAATTCCTTCATTAGGGTCTGAATGTGAATTCTGTTTGTGAGATTTTGATTTGGATGAACACTAAAAAAATCTTAAATTTGGTTTTGCACCATCAAACTTCTAGCTACAGTTATCCTGTGCCAGGGCCATGTGTGTGTGGTAATCAATAGGAAAAATATGATGCGTTAATCCCATTTCGAGAAAGAAATCTTAAAATGTAAAATAAAAACAGTTTAATAAAATCATAGATTTATAGTCTGAAGGAATGAAGCAATCATATATAAAAAAAAACAACTCAAAATGCAAGCTTATTAGTTGAAACTTTGGCCAATAAATAAGCTTGCATTTTGATTTGTGCAGTTATTTTTCCCCCCTTTATAGAAAGTATAAAATGTATGTATTTTTTATATATAAAACTGTTGGGCGATATGCAAGAAATATGTTCACAATTTTCTTTTTTTTTTTTTTATCACTTTTTTCCCCAATTTGGTATGCCCAGTTCCCACTACTTAGTAGGTCCTCGTGGTGGTGCAGTTACTAACCTCAATCCGGGTGGCAGAGGACAAGTCTCAGTTGCCTCCACTTCTGAGACCGCCAATCTACGCATCTTATCACGTGGCTCATTGTGCATGACACCACGGAGACTCCGCAAGTGGAGGCTCATGCTATTCTCTGCGATCCACGAACAAATTACCACGTGCCCCATTGAGAGTGAGAATTACTAATCGCGACCGCAAGGAGGTTACCTCATGTGACTCTACCCTCCCTAGGCCAACTCAACCGGGCCAATTTGGTTGCTTAGGAGACCTGGCTGGAGTCACTCAACATGCCCTGCATTTGAACTTGCGACTCCAGGGATGGTAGTCAGCATCTTTACTTGCTGAGCTACCCAGGCCTTCTACAATATTCTTATTAAAAATATATAAACTCAGCAAAAAAGAAACGTCCTCTCACTTTCAACTGCTTTTATTTTCAGCAAACTTAACATGTGTAAATATTTGTATGAACATAAAAAGATTCAGCAGCTAAGACATAAACTGAACAAGTTTCACAGACATGTGACTAACAGAAATGGAATAGTGTGCCCCTGAAAGGGGGGTCAAAATCAAAAGTAACACTCAGTATCTGGTGTGGCCACGAGCTACATTAAGTACTGCAGTGCATCTCATCCTCACAGTACGGACATTGCAATTTATTGCCCTGGCCACATCTGCAATCCTCATGCCTCCATGCAGCATGCCTAAAGCACATTCACGCAGATGAGCAGGGACCCTGGGCATCTTTCTTTTGTTTCAGAGTCAGTAGAAAGGTCTCTGTTGTCCTAAGTTTTTATAACTATGACCTTAATTGCCTACCATCTGTAAGCTGTTACTGTCTTAATGACCGTTCCACAGGTGCATGTTCATTATTTGTTTATGGTTCATTGAACAGGCATGGAAAACATTGTTTAAACCCTTTACAATAAAGATCTGTAAAGTTATTTGGATTTTTACAAAATTATCTTTAAAATACAGTGTCCTGAAAAAGGGACGTGTCTTTTTTTGCTGAGTTTATATATATTGTAATATCCGATTACAGCATCAACGCCACTGCCCTCACTGTCGAGGGTGTATGTAATATTTTTGCTTTACTGATTTTGCTCTCACATTGAAATTCATTTATTGAAACATGAAAAACTTAATCCAAAGATATTTCTAAATTCAAATTGCCCTTTAAACTAAATGCAAAAAGCAATTAAAATAATGAAGAGATCAAAATATTTGTATATGTAACCACCTCTCATTTGCCGTCATGCAAGCAACAGGTGGAAACTAATTTATACAAATTAAGATCTATAGAAAATTATAAATTAAAACATATTAATAATGATATTATATATATATATATATATATATAGCCAAAATTTTGGAATAATGTACAGATTTTGCTGTTTCAGAAGGAAATTGGTACTTTAAATCACCAAAGTGGCATTCAACTGATCATAAAGTATAGTTAGGACATTACTGATGTAAAAATCCAGGTGACCGACAGACCAAGGAGGAGCCGGAAGGACGAGGGACCCCGGCAAAGCCGACAGGCTGAAGGACCGCAGTGGAGCCGAGGGAATGCAGAGCTGAGGCAATGTCGAGGGACCGACAGGCCAAGGCGAAGTCCAGGGCTCGGAGGGTCCAGGTGGGGTCGGAGGGCCGAAAGTTCCCCTTGCCTGCTCAGGAGAACTAAGGGTGGGTATAAGGGTGGGAAACATCTCCAGGTCCAACTGCTTAGGTGTGGCTGTGACGTGGCATGGAGCAGGCTGAGGCATTGCTGTGACATGGCATGGAGCAGGCTGAGGCATTGCTGTGACATGGCATGGAGCAAAAGATGGCGCTAGCTCAGCGACCATGATGAGGAACTCTGGCTTGGTGACCATGACATGAAACTCTGGCTTGGGGGCGATGACTTGAAACGTTGGCTCAGCGCTGGCCATGTCGTGGAATGCTGGCTCAGCAGCGGCCATGTCATGGAACTCTGGCTTGGCGGCGGCCATGTCGTGGAACACTGGCTCGGCAGCGGCCATGTCGTGGACCTCTGGCTCGGCGGCAGCCATGTCGTGGACCTCTGGCTCGGCGGCGGCCATGTCGTGGGCCTCTGGCTCGGCATCCAGCTCCCCCACAGTGAACATAGGACCAGTGATCTGAAGGGCAAGGTCAATATACTGAGCGAGGCTGAGGGAACTGCGACCGACAGGCATCGAAATGGAGACTGGCTCACTCAGTCCAAATCGGAAACAGTCTTTAAGGGCAACCTCATTGAAGTCCACCCGGCAGGCCAGAGCGCAGAAGTCCTCCACAAAGTCCTCCAGGAGACGATTCCCCTGATGTAGGCAAAGGAGCTGAATTGCTGGGTTCATTTGTTCGGTCAAGTATTCTGTAACGTTGCTGGCTGCTGGCAATGATGATGATGAAGATGATGATGATGATAAGAACCCAAGTGCAATTTATTTATAGACGTGAAAACCAATAACCCTAACTATAAACATGAACTAAACAAAACATAAATATGAACTTGACTTAACTTGACTTGACATAACGTCCTGGTTACTTGCGTAACCTCCGTTCCCTGATGGAGGGAACGAGATGTTGTGTCAATGTAGTGACACTAAGGGTCACTCCTGGGAGCCCAAAACACCTCTGGTCTTTGATAAAAGGCCAATGAAACTTAGCAAGTGGTATTTGCATGCCACTACCCCGGACATACGGGTATAAAAGGAGCTGGTATGCAACCATTCATTCAGGTTTTATGTTGAGGAGCCGAGACAAGGTCCGGCCATTTCAGTGGGTAGTTCAGCGTTGTGGCAGGAGGGACACAACATCTCATTCCCTCCATCAGGGAACGGAGGTTACACAAGTAACCAGGATGTTCCCTATCTGTCACTCACTCAACGTTGTGTCAATGTAGTGACACTAGGGGTCCCTTTACAAAACGCCGCAACTGGCTGAACTGTGTTACGTGAACTGGCTGTGTGTGACAGGCAGACCATTGTGTGCCTCGTAGCCAGCGCACCAGGCCAACACGTAACCTCCCCCAACATAGTTATGAGTGTCGAACAGCCCTTTGGGGACAAGTCGACTACCCAAAAGATAGAAACAGGCTAACCCAGTCATAGCCTCTTTTCCCCTTTTTTCCCTTTCCTAAAAAAGAAGGGGGATTATCCAACTGGGCCACCAGGTCTAGTCGGGGGGTGTCCCTCCCAAGGGGAGGACACCACGGAGACCACACCTCCCCAAAGAGAGGAGGGGATATTTAAGTGGAAAGATACGTCCATGTGGAGAGTCTCATGGTAGATCCTACCCAATGGGGGAGGAGTTACTACAAACATGGAGACTGTGGCAGAGGGGACTCTGCCCAAGGAAGATGCAATTTGCCAACAGGGAAACAAATTAGCAGAAGATATACATTGCATGGGATTACTTTACAGGGAACCACCACATGCGGAGCACCTACCCAAGAACAGGGCTCTTAGTTAGCAAGTGTACTGGGCTGGCAGTGAGTCTCTCCGAAAACTCGGCTGCCACAGGGCTTGGAGGAAGTCAACCAGGGAACATAGTTTGTGAACACTACTGGGAATTAATGGTGCACATCTTCATGTGCAAGCGATACACCTGGCTGGCTATCCCGGGCTTATCCGCTTGTATCCTAAAGCTCTGTGTGTGATCCAAATAGATGTGTAAAGCGTGCACCGGACACAGCAATGACAGGGCTGGGTCTGCCTCCTCCTGGGGCAGTGCTTGCAGGTTCACCACTTGGTCCCTAAAAGGGGTCGTGGGAACCTTGGGTACATAGCCCGGTCAGGGTCTCAAGATCACGTGAGAGTAGGCCGGACCGAACTCCAGGCACATTTCACTGACAGAGAATGCTTGCAGGTCTCCTACCCTCTTGATGGAAGTGAGCGCAGTCAGGAGAGCAGTCTTCAAGGAGAGTGCCTTAAGCTCAGCTGACTGCATAGGCTCAAAGAAGCCCTCTGTAGACCCTGAAGAACTACAGAGAGGTCCCATGAGGGAATGAGGCACGGTCTGGAGGTATTCAGCCTCCTGGTGCCTCTCAGGAACCTGATGATCAGGTCGTGCTTCTCTAAGGACTTACCGTCCACTGTGTCATGGTGTGCTGCTATAGCAGCAATGTACACCTTCAAGTTGGAAGGGGACAGCAGGAAGGAAAGCACCGATCCGACTGTGCATCTCTGGGGGTCTTCCCATCGGGAAGAACACCACTTAGCGAACAGACACCACTTAATGGCATACAGGCACCTCGTAGAGGGGGCCCTAGCCTGAGTGATCATGTCTACCACCGCTTAGGTCTTCCGCGTCCCGTCCAGGGGCCAGACATGGAGATTCCAGAGGTCTGGTCATGGGTGCCAGATGATGCCCCGTCCCTGAGAAAGAAGGTCCTTCCTCAGGGGAATTCACCGGGGGGGGAGCTGTCGTGAGGAGCGTGAGGTCTGAGAACCATGTCTGGGTGGGCCAGTAGGGTGCTACCAGGATGACCTATTCCTTGTCCTCCCTAACCTTGCACAGAGTCTGTGCAAGTAGGCTCACTGGGGGAAACGCATATTTGCGTAGGCCAGGAGGCCAGCTGTGTGCCAGCGCGTCTATGCCGAGGGGTGCCTCGGTCAGGGCATACCAGAGCGGGAGATGGGAGGATTCTTGGGAGGCGAACAGGTCTACCTGTGCCTGTCCGAACTGACTCCAAATCAGCTGGACCAACTGAGGGTGGAGTCTCCACTCTCCCCTGAGGGTAACCTGCCGTGACAGCGCGTCTGCTGTAGTGTTGAGGTCGCTCGGGATGTGAGTGGCTCGCAGTGACTTGAAGTGCTGCTGACTCCAGAGGAGGAAACGGCGGGTGAGTTGTGATATACAACAAGAGCGCAGACTGCCTTGGTGGTTGACATATGCTACTGTTGCCGTGTTGTCTGTCCAAACTAACACGTGCTTGCCCTGGATCAATGGCCGGAACCTCCGCAGGGCGAGCAGAATTGCCAATAACTCGAGGCAGTTGATGTGCCAATGCAGTCGCAGGCCCGTCCACAAGCCAGTGGCTGCATGCCTGTTGCAAACAGCGCCCCAGACCATTTTTGAGGCGTCTGTCATGATCACGACGCACCTGGAGATCTGCTCTAGGGGAACACCTGCCTGTAGAAATGAGAGGTCGGTCCAAGGGCTGAAAAGATGGTGACAGACTGGCGTGATGACCACGCGATGTGTCCCGCGACACCATGCCCATCTCGGGACTCGAGTCTGAAGCGGTGTCATAAGCATCAACCCGAGCAGGGTGGCCACCGCTGAGGATGCCATATGCCCCAGGAGCCTCTGAAAGAGTTTCAGTGGAACCGCTGTTTTCTGTTTGAACGCCTTCAAATAGGCCAGCACCGACTGTGCATGCTCGTTCATAAGGCGCGCTGTCAAAGAGACTGAGTCCAACTCTAAACCGAGAAAAGAGATGCTCTGAACCCGGAGGAGCTTGCTCTTTTCCCAGTTGACCCGAAGCCCTAACCGGCTGAGTTACGAGAGCACTAAGTCCCTCAACATGTCCCAAGAGTGAGCTAGGATTAGCCAATCGTCGAGATAGTTGAGAATGTGAATGCCCACTTCCCTTAAAGGTGAAAGGGCTGCCTCTGCGACCTTTGTGAAGACGCGAGGGGACAAGGACAGGCCGAAAGGGAGGACCTTGTAGTGATATGCCTGACCCTCAAATGCAAACCGCAGGAAGGGTCTGTGTCGAGGTAGAATCGAGACGTGAAAATACGTGTCCTTCAGGTCTACGCCACGAACCAATCTTGATGCCGGATGCTCACCAGAATGCATTTTTGCATCAGCATTTTGAACGGGAGTCTGTATAAAGCCTGGTTCAGTACTCGCTGTTCCAAGATTGGCCGCAACCCACCGCCTTTTTTCGGTACGATGAAGTAGGGGCTTTTAAACCCCCTTCTTCATCTCGGCCAGAGGAACAGGTTCTATCGCATCCTTTCGTAGGTGGGTAGCGATCTCCGTGCTTAAGGTAGCAGCGTTTTCGTCCTTCACCAAGGTGAAGTGGATACCGCTGAACCTGGGCGGACGCCTGGCGAACTGAATCGCGTAGTCGGATGGTCCGGACCAGCCATCGTGACGGATTGGAAAGCGCAAGCTACGCATCCAAGTTCCACACAAGGGTGACCAAAGGGACAACGTCGGCGGACGTACCGGCAGGTGGGGCCTTGCGGCGGGGTGGAGCTCGAGGTGCCATACCATGTCATGGCTGTGCTGAGTCTAGGGACATCAAAGCACTTACCTGGCTCCTTATGACTACCCCCGGAACAGCCTGGGATGGGGAGGAAGAGGCCTGTCCTCACAACCCGTAGAGACTGTCACATCGGGGCGGATGTGTGCCACAGCTGGGCACGCAGGGGCGGGGAGTCCGCTGCTGGAGCACCAATCCTACAAGGAAAAACCCGTGGACGTGGTCGTGATGATGACCGTCCACACTGGGTATGTGACCCAGGGAAGGAGGGAAAGCTATTTTGCTGAACTAATGGGTACCGCAGCCACTTGGGCATGCGGCAAAATCAAATGAAAAGGCAACAAAAGATTCTCCACCTGGCCCTCCACTGGGGGATGGAGTGGTCTTACTACCAGCTCCAATGCAGTGAGTTTCGTCAACCCTGGGTCGCCCGTCTCAGGGGCGCTTTGATGACCTTCGTGGGTTCTTAGCGGCTGACCGTGAGACGGGTGGCGTCTGCTTCCTGCAGTGGGCTCCATGCCGGGGCCGGGCTGAAGGGGCGGGCTGTGGCGCAGCCGGTGCTGTCACCACAGGGGGACGCCCTTGGCGATGAGCAGATGGGGTGCAGGATCTTGAGCCGCGCCGGGGCAGGATATGCTGGATAGCCTCCGTCTGCTGCTTCACCGTCGAGAACTGCTGGGAAAAGTCCTCATCGGTGTCGCCGAATAGGCCAGCCTGGGAGATGGGGCAGCAAGGAACCGTGTCTTGTCGGCCTCACCCATCTCAACCAGGTTGAGCCAAAGGTGGGACTCCTGGAACACTAATGTGGACATCATCCACCCGAGAGACCGCGCCGTGACCTTCATCACTCAGAGAGCGAGGTCGGTCGCCGAGCGCAGTTCCTGCATCAGATCTGGGGTGGAACTACCCTCGTGCAGTTCTTTTAGTGCCTTGGCATGGTGGACATGCAGGAGAGCCATGGCATGCAGGGCAGAGGTGGCTTGTTAAGCAGCGCTGTAGGCTTTGGCTGTCAGGGCCGACGTGAACCTACAGGGCTTAGACGGGAGCTTTGGGCGTCCGCGCCAGGTGGCGGCGCTCTGTGGGCATAGGTGCACCGTGAGCGCCTTATCCACTGGGGGAATCGCCATATAGCCCTTGGCCACCCCACCATCGAGGGTAGTGAGGGCAGGGGAACTGAGAAATTGGGACCAGGCAGTAAAAGGTGCCTCCCACTATTTTGTCAGCTCCTCGTGCACTTCCGGGAAGAAAGACACTGGAGCGGGGCGTGGCTGCTTTGAGCTGTGCCACGAGTCCAGGAACCAATCATCGAGCCGTGAGGGTTCAGGGAGAGTGGAGGGTTCCACTCTAGTCCAACGCTCACGGCCACCCGGGAAAGCGTGTCCGTCATCTCTGCATCAGCCTGTGACTGGGCAATCAACCCCGAAGGGGGGAGCCCAGCTGAGGCTTCTGCTTCCGACTGGACAAGCCCGCTCTCCGATGCTGCAGTCGAGAGCTCATCAGCTTCGTGGGCTACGCATAAGAGGTCGAAATCGCCGTGAGACGAGCCGGCACACTCATCCGGAAGTACGATCGGGGCAGATGAGCATGCTGGGGAATGGGAGGTCCACGGGGGGATACCCGGCAGAGGCTATCCCATTGGAGTTCCCAAATCACCCCCAGTGCTAGCTGCGCTGGTCTCAAACCCGTAGGTAGAAGGACCGAGGCAGGGAGCCGCTGGGGTGCGCGACCGCAACGTTGCCATGGTCATGTTCTCGCAGTGAGAATATGAACCATCCACGAATGCTGCCTCCGTGTGGGTCATGCCCAGACACAAAAGACAGCGATCGTGACCATCTGAAGTTGAGAGGTAATGACCGCAACCAGGAATAACACACAATCAGAAAGGCATCTTTAAAAAGACGTGTATGCCGCTCTTTTAGAGAAATATACTCTTTCAGAAAATATACTCTCATTTTTCTGCTAAAGCACCCAGGGGCGTTCTCTGCAGTGCACCAGTGCAGAGGAGGGAGAAGCCGCTGAAATGCACCGTCAGATCCATCAGAGGTGAATGAACAGTCGTGAGAATTTAGCTCAATGAGCATGACCATTCGGCTCCGAAGAGAAAATCTGAATGAGTGGTTGCATACCAGCTCCTTTTATACCGGTATGTCCGGGGGAGTGGCATGCAAATACCACTCACCAATTTTCATTGGCCTTCAAAGACCAGAGGTGTTTCGGGCTCCCAAGAGTGACCCCTAGTGTCACTACATCGACACAACATCGAGAGGAAGGGAACCTTGAATAGACATGACAACGTTACATTCACAATACTTGACAAAGGACAATGGAAAATATGAGTGTTTAAATACATGGACATGGGAAAACAAACCAATGAACAAACAGAACTCTAAACAAGATAACGAGACAATAAACCAATGAAAACAAGACACATGAACGTGGAGGGAAAACAGGAATCACATGACTAGGACCAGGATGTAACTTTCAAAACAAAAGACATCAAAATCATGAACAAACACATTAAACATTACACCCAGTTAATTGTCAACCTCCGCTTTTGTCAAAAGATCCTGTTGCTCTCTTCTTTCTTGGTTTTTCATGTTCTAATGAGATTACCGTAAGCGGGCCTGTGAGTCTTATTAGGGCACAACATCCTTTCCCATTCTTTGGAAGGACCTGGAGGATTCTTCTGTTTCCAGAATCAGCTAGGTTTCATTCTGTCGCTCAGATCTGAAAATATGCTGCATGGGTGATTGAGAGACCTTGGACAGCCTCCTACATGTTTTTTACTTGTGATATTTTCCCCACATTTCAGATTGCCCACCCATTGGGTGCCATTGGGATTGCACACACAGATGTTGAATTTAACATTTATGTCAGGCATTTTCACCACTGGTGGAATCTCTCCTTCATCTGCCAAAAGAGGTTTTTACCTAGTCCATCTGCCAGCAGTGCCATTTCCCGTTTGTCCCTGAACTCGAGGCCAGTGTAATCATAAATGTATGTTGCCATGATAAGGATCAATATAGTTACCGTCAGGACACCCATGATTTTCCTTAGGCCACCCTTCTGGTGCTTTAGAGGTGTCATCTTGCCTCGCTGCTTCTGCTGAGGGCCCTTCCTATGCTCAGAACTTTGTTGGTTTCTTCACTGGGGCCAGGATTCATGCCACTGAAAGTACACACCCCCTGCTTCCCAGACTAATCCACAGAGTGGTGAAGAGACCCCCTTTGGTCGTCAGCCGAGGTTTGATGCATACCTTTCGACGGGCTGCCCTCTAATTCTGGAATCCTTTTGCAATGGCTTGCATCTATCCACATTGCTCTCAGCGGTTGTGGTTGTCAGCAGAACTTGGAATGGTCCCAACCACCTTGACGACTTCCAATTCTTTGTCTATGATCCTTTATTACCACCCAGTCTCTGATCATGCAATTTCCCTTTCAACTCTCTAGGGTGGGCTGCTTTCACCTGTCTATGAATATCACAAAGCACAGCAGAGAGGTTTGCATAATAACGCAACATTTCATCCTCACACTGGTCGGTATCAGGCAACTGCCTTTTTTGTGGTCCAATTCCTGTGTTAAGGGGGCCTGCCAAACAAAATTTCAAATGGGCTCAAACCATTTCGTTTCCTGAGCTTTGCCTGCATTTGCATTAACACCAATGGTAATGCTTGAACCCAATTTAGTCCAGTTTCAACCGAATATTTGACCAGTTTGTTTGTCAGTGTGCCATTTTCTCTTTCCACTGCTCCTGCACTCTTGGGGTGGTAGGCGCAGTGTGTTGTCCTATCAAGTCCCAAATACTGACCGGTGTGACGTAGGGCTTGATTCACAAAATGGATTCCATTATCACTGCTAATTTTCCCTGGAATGCCCCATCTGGGTATTATTTCTCTCGTTAGAATTTTTGCCACTGCACTTGCATCTACTTTTCTAGTAGGATATGCTTCCACCCACTTGAAAAACATATCTACAATCACCAGGCAATATTTTTTGCCTCCTTGCTTAGTTCAATAAGGTCCATTTGAAGGTGGTCAGTGGCTTTTCAGGTGGCAGATTATGGCAGCAGGGGCGTGGTCAAGCGTCCGTCCGGATAGAGATTATGTTTAACACCTGTTTCTAATTCCAGTGAGCATGGGTGAGCAGCATAAAAGCAGCCACACAACCAGCAGACAAAGAGAGAGCCTGGGTCCAGAAAGTTATTGTTGTGAAGCTGAAGAGGCTATTGTTGTGAAGCTGAAGAGATTATTATTGTGAAGCTAAGAATCTATTATTGTGAAGCTGAAGAGTTTATTGTGTGAAGCTGTGAGCGCTGAAGTGTGGTCATTAAAATCCTTACCTGTGAGTGGAGCAACCTGCCTCCCGTGTCCTCCTTGTCGACCACTTTCACAATGACATGGCAGGCATGATTTACCGTTTGGACAGACCCAAGTACTGTCTCGCTTAGAACAGTCAGAATTCTTCCAGGCGGTTTTCTCCTCTGCTGTGGCTCTGCTCTGTAAATCAATTAAATCAGTATTTAGTGTGTGTGTGTCAGTTTATGGAACAGAAACAAAACTGTTGTTTTGAACTTCCTGTTGAGCAGCTTTCTTTGATGCAGCATCTGCATGTGAATTTCCTGCAGAGATTGGATCAAGAGAGTTAGTGTGTGCCTCACCCCGAATTGATATCTACTGTCAGTGTAAATGTTAATGAACTTACCAGCCGCATGTTTGCAGGCTTCAGTTAAATCTATCAATTCTGCTGCTTGTGCGGATGTGTGTCTGGGTAAGGATTGTGCAATAATAGTATCAAGTGCAGTTACTACAGTGAACCCAGCCCTAGTTTTTCCCGTGATAGGGTCCCTTGAGGCAGAACCATCAACAAACAGTTCCAACTCAGCATTGGATAGTGGTGTATCCTTGAGGTCAGGCCTGGGGGAGCAAATGGCTGTTATTGAAGCAACACAGTCATGTGGATCTCAATCATCTGCTGTGGGTAAAAGAGTAGCAGGGTTAAAAACTGTACATCTTTTAACAGTAATGTTTGGCAATTCCAATAATACAGCATTATATCTTAACCATTGCGCTGTAGACAGGTGAGCTGTTTTTTGTTCTAACATACTTCATGTGGGACCAGTAAGGTCAAATGTTGATAACCCACCAAATCTCAGGAAGCGAGCACTGCTTTTTCTGTACATCAACAGCTCGAAGACATTTGGGCAGCCCAGCTGCCACTGTGTCTAATTTAGATGAAAAATAAGCTACTGGCCTTAATTTTCCCCCATGGTCTTATGAGAGAACAGAAGTCATGTAACCTCCTTTTTCACCCACAGTCTCTACAAAAGGCTTAGTCATGTCAGGCAGTCCCAATGTGGGTGCAGATTGTAAAGCCACCTTCAGAGAAGAGAAAACTTCATGTCCGAATTCAGTCCATACTACTTTGTCATGTGCTTTCAATCCTTTACCATGTATCATTGCAAACAGCGGAGATTCTATTTCTGTGTAATTAGGGATCCACTTCCTGCAAAATGATGTCATTCCCAAAAAAAAAACCTCATAATTAGTTTTTGGTGATAGTCCATGGAATGTTTTGTATGGCCCATATTCTTTTGGGCGAGAGGGACTTACCCTCAGCTGTGACCACATGGCCCAGGAATGTAACTTGAGGCCTTACCCATTGCAATTTTGTTTTGCTTACTTTGTGACCATTCTCAGCCAAGTGTTTCAAAAGGGTCAGAGTGTCAGCTTTGCATGCCTCCTCTGTAGGAGAGCAGATAAGTAAGTCATGGACGTACTGGAGCAGTGCACTATTTTGTGAGAGCTCAAGGCCTTCTAAGTTATCTTTCAGGGCCGTATTGTAAATTGCAGGGCTTTCACAATAACCATGTGCCAGGTGTATGTTTTCCCCCCGAAGAAAAACGCAAACCAATATTGTGAGTCTTTATCAACCAATATGCTAAATTATGCCTTATTTTAATAATGAATCAAATACTGATCGAATGCCTTCCATTGCTTTGGATTTGATTGGATATTGTGCTTTACACGGCCGAAAAGTGGATTGTGGAGTGATCAAAACTGGTTCAGTGCCTTTCATTAATCCCACATCATATTTACTTTGGGCCCGAAGAGAACTTGGTATTTCAGAGAGCTCAGCAGGGTCTTCACCCTGCTAGTGGTGGTGGTGTAGTGGGCTAAAGCACATAACTGGTAATCAGAAGGTTGTTGGTTCAATCCCCACAGCCACCACCACTGTCTCCTTGAGCAAGGCACATAGCTTCAGGTTGCTCCAGGGGGATTGTCCCTGTAATAAGTGCACTGTAAGTCGCTTTGGATAAAAGCGTCTGCCAAATGCATAAATGTAAATGTCACCAGACATGTGGCTGACCATTAAACATGCCTCCTCAACAATCTGAACAGTTCTGTCTACAGTTATGCCAAAGGGTATCTGTAATCTGTGAGTAGCATGCTTAACATTGTATTGAACCTCTTTTTTAGAGGTGTTTGCCAATCTGTTTCAAATACACAATGACACACCCACAGTACTAAATCTTCCCATTTAACGTCAGCTGACTTAGCTAATGAAATATGTGGGCTAGCCCCCGGAACATTGTAAAATGTTGGTCTTAGTGGCTCTGGTAGATGAACTCCACCATCACACATGTTTGTCTTTCCAATATAACCAATCTTTCTGTATAAAATCATTTTTCACACATTCGAAAAACTATTTTACTCAAAATCTTCATCATTTCCTTCAGACACATAAGCAGTACAATGCAAGTCACCCTCTTGTAAGAAACCTAATGTTTCCTGTGGTGTGTGTTCGTATGCATGTTGCATTAACTCTGCCCACCGTGTCTTGTGATGCTTCTGTGAAGTTCCATTCATAGGCGTACAGAATGGGGGTGGGGACAGGGTTGTTCAGCATGGTGTAAGAGTGTGAGTGTTCTTCAGAGTCAATATTTCTGGTCAGTACTACCCTTCTTCCTTAGCCTTTAACATAATGCCCAGAGTACACATTAAATCGCGTCCCAGCAAATTTATTGGGCAGTATTTTGACAGTAGGAACGAATGTTTTATAATTCCCTTCAGATCATCTTCATTTGAAAGTGGCACCATATAAAACTCTTTTACTGAATCAACAGTCGCCCCAATCGTTTCGATTTATAGGTGGCTGCGGTCGCTCCTTAAAGCCCTTTCTAATCTCTGAACATTCTCTGATCCAGTGATCTGTTTCCCCACAGTTAAAGCCTTTTTTCCCTTCCTTGGTTTTTGCCTCTGCCCCGCCCGTGCCCTCTCTGGCTCTGTTCCTCGTATACTTGCAATCTCACAGCTGTAGCTTTCTCTTTCTTCTGTGTGTTCTCATTCAACAGTTTCTCAGCATGCACAGCTTGATTTTCTATGTCCTGCAACCTTCCTGTTTCACAGTTTACACAATGATTTTTCACATGTTCTCTTATCTCAGATCTCAGTCCTTCAAAGAAACGGTCGCTCAAATGCTTTTCCCATGACGACATGGTATTGGTGTCCGGTGGTTTATCGATACCACAGTTTGCAGTGTGCACCTCAGTCAGGTGCACTAAATACTCAGTCACTGGTTCTGTAGGACCCTGCTTGCAGGAGGCAATCTTTTGTAAATCCATTCATTTAGGAAATGTTGTTCAAATTCTGTTCAACAGTCCAGTCACTGCCCGCACATGCATGCTGGTATCTTCTTCACTGTATGGGTGCTCTTCCATGACAGGAAAATCAGCAGTCATGGCACTGCAGGGCTGGTGGCTTGTGGCAGCTCCTCTCCTGCATCATTTTCTGCTTGATTCTGATGTTATCCAGTAGGGGTCAAGTCCAGGTCTGGGTCACCTGCATATTTCAAACACTAAGAGATTTTGTTAGCAGGCCCTGTCCTTCCCTGGTGTGTTTTTCTGTCCCTCAGGTTTGTTTCAGTTAACCAATCAGAAAATGCTTTCCAATCACCCTTGTTTTTTCTGCTCTTTCATAGCCATTTCTCGACTTGCTTTTTCCTTCTCTATCAGTTTTCCTTTAACTGTTTCATCTGTCTTGTGCTAAAACTTCCAGTCTTTGGAAAACCACATTCAGCTACCCAGATCTCTAATTGAGTGCAGCTGCTTGGTTCGTAATTAGTTAACATGTAGTTACAATTTGGAGAGTGCATATCAGGACAGAGGTCTGGACCTCTATTGATGTCATTATTTTTGTTTTAATTCGATCCCATGTTCCTTTTTACTGCAGTTAGGCGATTCTCAAGCAGTTCCAAACCTGCCCTAGTAACCCATTGGTTAAAATAATCAGTTATTTAGAATCCCTTTTATTCCAGTGATGGTCTTTCTTTAATTAAAGATTTTAATTTCCCTAATTAAAAATCACAGTGGAATCCCTTTTTCGGTCCCAGACCAGTTATTCCAGCATTGGTCTTTCCTCAATTAAATAACAATTATAAAAATGATCATCTATCGAGAATCACAGTGGAATTTTCTTACCAGAAAGGTCACCTTTGTCCAAGTCTGTGGGTTTTCCCCTTTTTCGTTCATTGGATGGCGTGTTGATCTGACCTCAGGCTTCAGGTTCCTGTTTCTCACCCCCTTTTGTAGGGGAGGTTCAGGTTTCTCAGGAACTCTACCCAACTGTGTACTGTTTTATCCTTCAGCACTGAGTCCATTGTCCAGTCAGATGACCATCCTGTTTGTGATGCCAGGTTGTGGTGGAAATTCTGTAATAAAAGACTCAAAGTCTACGATGCCTTTCTAATAAGTATTTAATGAACACACTTGCAAGGTGGACTCAAAACCATACAGAGACTCTAACTCTGACTGGTACTGAGCAATGAGCCTCCAAATTTTCTAGCTTATATGGGCCCTAGGATGCAGCTGGATTCCGTCATTCAGCATTTCTAAAAACAGACTCACTCTCAGGTAATAACTGGTTTCTCTCTGGGGCCAGCCGCCCCCAGCTCCAACCTTCCCAACCTGCCCCAGCCATTTGTTAGATAAGAAGAAAGCAGGCAGGGGTGGTACAAAGACACTCTGCCTCCACAGGTGCAGGGAGTGTGAGTTTTAGTCATGCACCCAGAGAGAAACACAGAAAAACACACAGTATATTCACCTAAAACTTAATGTCTGATTGTGATTACACATTACTTATTATGTAGTATTAAAAATTCTATTACAACCTCACTGGGCATAACAAGTGCAGCATCTGCTCCTTATCCAAATTAAACAGTGGGGGAAAGAAGGCTTGTAAGCGGATGACCTAGCCTTTTCTGGGTTTGAGGGTGGCCTTCGAAAGACCCGGCCCAAATTCCGGACATGAGCTGTCGACTGGAAGCTCTTGCATATCACCCACCTGTTAAACTGAGGCTAGAGCCTGTCTTTAGGGAGAGCATACATAACTCAGCAGATTCTAAAGGCTCGAACGGGGGGCTTGTGAGCACCTTCAGCACCAGGTTCAGGTCCCAGGTTTGGACTGAAGCATGGGGAGGGGGGTTTAGGCACCTCACTTCCTTGTGGATCTATAAAATTAGATCATGTCTGCCTATAGATGAGCCAGCCTCCGTGGCATGGTATGCCAAGATAGTCATTATATAGACCTTAAGCGTCGATGGGGTGAGACTTGTATCCAGCCACTCTTGAAGGAACACGAGGATCTCAGCTGTTGAGCAATTCACAGGGTCTTCACCACGTTAAGTGCACCAATTTGTAAACACATGCCATTTTAGCATGTAGAGGCATCTCATGGATGGCGCTCTAGCATGCAGGATGGTGTTCATAACCGATTGAGCTAACCTGGACGTGTTTGGCGGGCTCCATTTAGGGACCAAACATGCAGGTTTCAGAGCTCTGGCTGGGGATGCCAGATCGTGCCCTGCGCTTGAGAGAGGAGGTCTCTCCTCAGCTGTATTTTCCAAGGGGTCTGACCAGTGGCTCCACCATCTCCGGAAACCAGGACTGATTGGGCTGTTTCGGTGCAACCAGTAGAACTGCTTCCCTGTCCTCTCGGATTTTGCAGATATGAATGGAGGCCGCGTACCAGGGAAAACACATCCTTGCGTTTCGCGGGCCATTTGTAAGCCATGGCATCCACCACTAGCAGGGCATGGGACATGGAGTAACAGAGGGGACAGTGGGTGGTCTCTGCGGAGGCAAACAGGTCCACTTCCACTTTGCCGAATATGCCCCAAATCCACAGGACCACCAGAGGATGAAACCTCCGTTCCCCGGGCATCGCCCCCTGGCATGACAGCAGATTCATGCTGCAGTTCAGGCAGCCTGGGAAATATGTTGCTCATAAGGAGAGGAGAAGAGAGTGATCGGATTCCATCCTGGCGATTCATGTAAGCTACTACTGTCATGTTGTCAGGTAATTTCAGAATGTCATGATTCGCTACCTCAGGATGAAAAGCCTTTAAGGCTTAGAAGACAGCTAGTAGTTACAGGTGATTAATGTGCCATGCCAGCTTCACACCTGTCCAGTTGCCGAAGGCCGGGCGTCCGTCGCACAGTGCACCCTAGCCTGTGGTGGATGCATCTGTGGTTACCACTGTTCACCTGGAGACCTGACCCAGAATGACACCCTGCTGGTAAAAGGTTGGAGCTGTCCATGGTGTCAAAGCAGCCAGACAGTGGCGAGTTATGCCAATGTGCATTCACCACTGGCGCCAGGTGTGCCATGGTACACAATGTTTGAGCCAGTACCGGAGAGGTCTCATGTAAAAGACTTAGCAGTGTGATGGCAGATGCTGCCGCCATGAAACCCAGTGCTTTTTGAAGTGCCTTCATTGGAAGTGTTTTCCCCAGTTTGAACTGAGACAGAAACTGAAGAATGGTCTGGACGTGCTCGCTTGTGATATGTGCACGCATGCTCACAGAGCTGAGTTGGAGCCCCCCAAAAGGAGATCTGTTGGCTGGGAGAAAGTGTACTTTTCGCCCAGTAGACATTGAGGCTCAGACTGTTCAAATGGCAGAATAGTAAATTCCTTTGCTCGCACAACAGAGACTCTGATGCCCGATAAGATTCTCTACTGTGCGAGCACAGGAATTTACTATAGCCAATTTAGTAATAGACAATCTTTGAGGTAGTTCAAAATGTGCACGCTGTTCAGCTTAAATAGAGCGAACGCTCTCAAAAACAGCCTGTAATGTGCTGCAATTTGTACATGATAGTACACGTCATTTAGATCTATTGACGCAAACCAGTCCTGAGGGCAGATGTGCAAAAAGATCTGTTTCTGAGTTATAAGTTTGAATGGGTGCTTTGCGAGCGAGTGAGCGATTCAAACGTTTCAGATGGGCAGAAGCCCGGCGTCTTTCTTCGGAACGAGAAAATAGCTGCTGTAGAATCTTGCACACAACAATGGTGCATCCCATGATGGGACCATAGATGGCAGAACGCCATTGAAGCGAGGTGGCTGGCGTGCAAAATGGATCATATAGCCGCAGTCGATTGTCTTTAGAACCCAGTCTGACACGCCTGTGAGGGCCCGTCACATGTCTGCATAGCAGACAGAGGTGGGCCGCAACCACCTCTTCCACTGGGGGGAGCTTCTGATAGCCCTTCTGTTCAATGTGGTCCAGTGTGGTGAAGGCGGCAGCCCCTCCGACTTGAGCATGTGCAGAATAGGGCGTGCGACACGTCTTTGTAAGGTCCGTGTGGACCTCAGGGAAGAATGCCGCTGCTCTTTGTGACACAGCTGAAGACTCCTGAGACTCATGCCCTCACAGTCTGTCTCCATGAGGGCCACCTCAGCGTGGACACAGTCTCTCGCAGAGTGAACACTTGTGGAATGACATCTTTACAAAGACATGCTACACCCAAGCGGTTCTTTTTTATATATTCTCTAATATAATATATAATATTATATATAAACTATATTGCCAAAAGTATTCACTCATGTGCCTTTAGACGCATATGAACTTAAGTGACATCCCATTCTTAATCCATAGGGTTTAATATGACATCGGCCCACCCTTTGCAGCTATAACAGCTTCAACTCTTCTGGGAAGGCTTTTCACAAGGTTTAGGAGCTTCTTCCAGAAGCATATTTGTGAGGTCAGACACTGATGTTGGACAAGAAGGCCTGGCTCGCAGTCTTCGCTCTAATTCATCCCAAAGGTGCTCTATCGGGTTGAGGTCAGGACTCTGTGCAGACCAGTCAAGTTCTTCCACACCAAACTCGCTCATCCATGTCTTTATGGACCTTGCTTTGTGCACTGGTGCGCAGTCATATTGGAACAGGAAGGGGCCATCCCCAAACTGTTCCCACAAAGTTGGGAGCATGGAATTGTCCAAAATCTCTTGGTATGCTGAAGCATTCAGCGTTCCTTTCACTGGAACTAAGGGGCCAAGCCCAGCTCCTGAAAAACAACCCCACACCATAATCCCCCCTCCACCAAACTTCACAGTTGGCACAATGCAGTCAGACAAGTACCGTTCTCCTGGCAATCGCCAAACCCAGACTCATCCATCAGATTGCCAGATGGAGAAGCGTGATTCGTCACTCCAGAGAACACGTCTCCACTGCTCTAGAGTCCAGTGGCAGCGTGCTTTACACCACTGCATCCGATGCTTTGCATTGCACTTGGTGATGTATTGCTTGGATGCAGCTGCTCGGCCATGGAAACCCATTCCATGAAGCTCTCTACGCACTGTTCTTGAGCTAATCTGAAGGCCACATGAACTTTGGAGGTCTGTAGCGACTGACTCTGCAGAAAGTTGGTGACCTCTGCGCACTATGCACCTCAGCATCCGCTGACCCCGCTCTGTCATTTTACGTGGCCTACCGCTTCGTGGCTGAGTTGCTGTCATTCCCAATCGCTTCCACTTTGTTATAATACCACTGACAGTTGACTGTGGAATATTTAGTAGCGAGGAAATTTCACGACTGGACTTGTTGCACAGGTGGCATCCTATCACAGTACCACGCTGGAATTCACTGAGCTCCAGAGAGCGGCCCATTCTTTCACAAATGTTTGTAGAAGCAGTCTGCATGCCTAGGTGCTTCATTTTATATACCTGTGGCCATGGAAGTGATTGGAACACCTAAATTCAGTTATTTGGATGGGTGAGCGAATACTTTTGGCAATATAGTGTATATTATAGGAACAAAAGGATACAAATGTATCTGCTGGAACACTGCATGGGAACTGCTTGCATCTGTAGGCAAATAACCCATCCGCTGATGAGTGTCTCTCGACTGTGAAGCAGAGATGAGAGGGCTTGTCAAGATGAGAGATGAAGTCGCTGTCTTGAAGGAAGAAAATTCTGAAGAAATGGTGATTTAGAACCCGCTAATATAGGCCAATTACGCACGTAAAGGGGCGGGACTCAGACACCATTGCCAATTATGGAATTGCAGTGTACAAGGGCTTCAACTAGGTCGTTGAGAAGGAATTCCTATAAGCGTCAGCTTCTGATGCATGTTGAGTGAACCGTAATTGAAAGGGAACACAGGTATTATAATGTATATACAGTATTTATAGGGTGTCAGGTATTTCACAACTATATGGCACAATTATGAGAAGAGAATATGGAGATTAAGGTTTAGATGTTAATAACTCTGACACCCCTGGTATCAAGGCAGGCATTTTGGGTACAGACCATTTCAAGCATGTAAACAATAACAAAGGAATTAGAAAGCTACAGGCTTTGGACCATTTCCGGTATCATTACTGGTTCCTTTAAGGTTCTGAGTTAACATATTTTCTCAAAAAACATCAAACGTTCACCTGAAGTGACTTGTCCAGACGTATTGTTGATATTGAGCGTTTATGCGAAAGAGGCAATTAAACTGTATATCCATTTGTAATCATTTTTACTAACATAACATTTTCTAATGCTTTTAAGATTATTAAAACTGCAGTGCTGCCCAAATCCACCATTGAAATCTGCTTCTCAAAAAAACAGCTGCTTGTGGTGTGATGTCACCATAATTTAATTTATTGTGGGCCACTGAAGATCTGAAGCAAATGCAGCTACTGGATATGTTCTTGTTCCCTGACAGTTGGCTTATGAGGCTTGGGTGGCAGGATCCACAGTAGCTCTCCGAGACCATGAACGTCAAGAGCAAAAGAGAGTCAAAAGACAGTTGCAAAGACAAGAGGGTACCATCCATTTCCATCATTTACTCAATGACTTTCTCAATTTCCTGAAGATAGCTTGGCTAACACCTCTGCTCAAGAAACCCACCTCGACCCCTCTCAATTTTTTATTTAAAGACAGTCAGTCCTTTGCCCTTTTGTATAAATATGTACAATTAAAAAGTACAATATTCAACCATAATACCACCTACAGAAGTAGTAAATGCAGTACTCATTTCAAGGGAATGTTCATCTCAAAATTAAAATTCATTCATATCATTTACTCACTCTCATGTTAGCCTGAGTCACCATTCACTTTTATTTATATCTTTTCTCCATACAATGAAAGTGAATGGTGTCTAAGTAATTCTACCAAACATCTTGTTTGACTCTTGGGCCTTGTTCACACTACAGGAAAAATCTGATTTTTTTAGACTGACTTCTCAAACTGTAGGTTATATTTGGACAGATCAAATTTTTTTTTGCTGTTCAGAATGCAGTCGCTTTTGTCAGCATGTCCACGCTAGTTGTTATAGTAAAGATGCAAATTTGCATATGTTCACCATGAGTGAGAGTTTAGCAATGGATGTTTTTCATGAGGCAGTATCCAAATATTAACCAATTTGTCACAGATCTTAAAAAACAAGAGAGGTGGCATATGCAATGTTTAATGCTGTTGGGGTTTACAACTGTTCCGTTGTTCCGGGACTGTTCTTTTGTCAGCATGTCCACAGGACGTATCATATTTTGGCCGAAATTACGATGTGCCATACGAGACGCCTATGTTCTGTATTTTAGCGGGTAGCAAAACTTCCCGTTTTGAAGACTTTGTATCCTGTATTGAAGCATAAAAGGGTCGAACAGCGAGACTCTTGAAGAAGACCCCCGTCCTGTATTGAAGTGCTCAAAATGCTCAAGTGTCCCATATCTGCATGGCATGAGACATTCAGTACCTTTTCGCGGAGTGGTGACTTGCAGCCAGTGTGTGTAACTGCACATTAGCACATCTCTTTGGGCGAGTAAAACCAATGTCTGAATTATTTTTAATAGAGGTATGGACTGCTTTGGCTGCCCTGTAACATATACATGATATATGGTTGTGTTCCATTCAGAGGAGACCATTTGTCCCCCTCATAGACTTTACCTTTGTCTGTCGAAGGGCTGAAAGGTGTAATAAAACTTCATTCTGAACACATTTTTTAAGTCATTTATTTTTATTGAAAATTATCTTCTAACAATCATACAGCATGCCTATCATTGTTATCCCTTCAAAGTGCCCTGTGATGGTATCATTAATGCTGTTTGGAAGGCAGTGTATGTCTTCACTTCGCAACACATGATGAAACAAACCGTCACACACAACAAATTACAAAAAAAACACGTGAAATCTGATCTGACCATTCAGACTGAGAAACATAAAAAAATAAAATAAAAAATTAATGTGGTTTGTTGTGTTTTTGTCCTGTTCAGACTACAAAAACCTTGGATTTTGAGTCAAAATCTGATTTTCTTCTGTCTGTGTGAACATAGCCTTGGTTACACAAGAAGTATCCTTAACCTGATTATATTGATATATTTATAGTAACCTAACTATATAGCTGTAACATATACACAGTAGATGTAAAAATCACTCTTGAGCCAGTAAAACAACAGAAAGATTTTGGCTCTATGTAGATTCTTGTTCAGAACTTCAACTGATGCATGTAGAATGCTGCCTGTCTGTCCCCATATCAAGTTTCAAGAGCATGACAGCATTTTCAATCTGCTCTGCTAATGGTTTCTTGATATATACTCTGTCTTGCAACCTTGGCTGTTGTGTTTGGGTGTGTTTTCAGCTTTTATTTTTTGATAAAAATATCAAATTTTGATTTGTAACTTTAGACTGCTTTTTGGTCCATGTTTCTGATTTGCTGTATAAACCCTGATCAGAATTGAGAAAGATACATAGAACTGTGCTGAATTTTGTTAGCCTTTTATCAATACACTCTACAATATTAATGATTAATAAAAGAGAATATTTAAAATAGATAACTGAGTAAGCATGTCACAAATGGGTGGGGTGAGAGTGGTTTAAGTTGAATAACTGTGTGGTAATTGAGGTATTTGTAATATCCTAGGCCTGGATAAAGAGGAGTCAGATGAGGAGCAGGCAGAGTTCAGTCTTAAAGAGGAGACACAGAGAGGTAAACCTGCTGACAATCACTCACAGTCCTATATGATATGCACATTGAACCCTCAGCTGTCAGGGCTCTCAAGAATGGATGACTAAAATACAGATGTGGATGGCAGGACTAACTTTTCAAAATCTGACAGGGATGAAAAAAACAGACTTATTTGATTTAAGATTTGATTTAAGACTTAAGATTTACTTGGCTCAACTAAGTACAAAATACACAACAAATAGAAAGGGCCAAGAAATGGCATAAAAACAATAGCAATGGCCATATGCTAAACAACAACAACAACAACAGCAACAACCGCCATTCGCCACTAAGTGGCGGTGAAGTCACCATGACGCTTGTGCCAGGCTATGTGCACCTTGAGTCCATGTGAAGTGTCGAAAGCCCGCTGGCAGGAGGTCACGGGGCAGAGCCAGATGTAACGGGTCGACTGACTGAGACGACTGGCTGATGGACCACCTGTGCCCCCTACTGTGCCAACTTGCTGTGCTTTAGCTACTCAACGCTCCGCTCGTTGTGAGCGTCGCTCCTCTGCCCTCCGTTGTTGTTGGAGGGCGACTGCCTCCAACTGCCCAGTAGCATCCTTCACAAGCCTCCTCCACAGAGGCCGATCTTGACACCACTGCGAGCCGTGCTTAACCGATCAAGTAGCTCATCAATCCGAGGCATCTTCTGAACCAGCACCAACGGGCTGGCCCAGTCACTGTGGGATACATATATTACCCCCATATCTAGCATGGCCTTTAATTCTTCCCGAACCACTTCTTTTTTGTGCTCAGTAGGGACGACTATGTACCACTACCCCTGGGGTCCTTTGAATATGGTGCTCTATGAGATTTGTACGACCTGGAAGAGGTGAGAACACATTGGAGAATTCTCCTTGCAACCTGGCAACCTCTGTGACTTGTGACGGTGAGATGTGGTCTCCGCAAGTGACCAGGGTGACTCGATCGGTGGCTTTTAAGTTCACCTCCAGTCCGAGCTCCTCCCTCTCCGGAACCACCATCACCAAAGTCACAGGAACCGCCTCTCTCCACATTTTTAGTGGATTGAGGAGGTAAATATGATGTGCTCCGCCTCTGTCTGTTCATTTATCCTCATAATCGACTTACCCAACTCGCCATGTGACCTCAAAGGGTCTTTGCCACTTGTAAGTAATTTGGAGCTCGATGTGGGGAGCAATACAAGAACTTTATCTCCTGGTGTAAATTCCCATAGCCGAAGTACCCCAATTTTACAGCTGGGTTTGACGTTCTTGAGCCTTGAGAAAATTCTTCTGTCTCCTGCCCAAGTGTGTGGAGATTTGCTCTCAGATCAAGAACCTATTTAATTTAGTTTTTGCTAATTGAAGGTCCCTCCTCCCAATTTTAACATAGGACGTAGAGCATGCCACGCGGTCGATGCCCATACAATAATTAAAATTGGGAGAACCCCGTGGAGGCTTGCGGGACCTCTCGTACTGCAAATAATAGGGGCTCGAGGCACTTGTCCCAATTTTGAGTGTCTTCATGCACAAACTTATATATCATATTTTTTATGATATATAGATCAATCAAGCCGTCCATTTGGGGGTGGTAAACGCTGGTCTGAATGGATTTAATCCCCCAATAATTCATACAGTTTGCGTAGTGTGTGTGACATAAACATATTTATGCCCTGCTCAGTGAGGATTTCTGTCAGAATCCCACTTGGGAGATTATTGTTCGTGCTGAAATGTTGCGCAGAGGCACTGCTTCCGGATATTGCATTGCATAGTCCACCAGAACAAATAAAAAGTGATGTCAGTGTGCCGTCCACTCTAATGGCCTGACGAGGCCCATACCATATCTTTCGAAAGGGACCTTGATTAATGGAAGGGGGCGCAAGGGTGCTCTTGGGGTGTCTGGCGGATTCACCAGCTGACATTCACGAAATGCCGCACACCACCTGCGAACATCCTCGCGAATTCCCGGCCAATAGAAATGGGCCATTAGACAGTTCAGTGTCTTTTGACCTGCCATCGGATTATAATGACCCATCTGGAATAATATTTCCTGATGGTGCCGTGGTATTAATAATTGGGTTGTATCCTCCTTTGTCTGAGTGTCCTGCATCACTCATTACAACCGATCCTTGATAATTGAAAAGTACGGATATGCAAGTGCAATTTGACCATCAATCACTTTCACTTAGTCAAAGGTGTGCCTAAGTGTCTCGTCTTGGATCTGCTCCAGAGGGAAATCCCCTGCAGGAAATCCTATAAGGGCTGGGGAAGCCAAGACTTCCCCCTCTCTTGCGTCATCCTGACGTGGAGCTGACATAGACGGCCCCGGTTCCGCCTCCCCAGCCAGTAAATCGCAAACCACACACTGAGACACTTTGTTACAGGACTCATCCACACAAATTACCCTTAACAAAGTGGTAAATGCCGGCCAATTTGCACCCGAGATTAGTGGATGGGTGAGGTGGGAACTAACCACAGTATCGATGCTATGTTTTTGTCCCCGAAATTGGATAATGACCGTCACTACAGGGTAATTCTGTACATCCCCATGCACACACTTTACCTACACCTGTCTGCTCTTATCCAAAGCCTCTGACTGAATGAAGCTTTGGTGAATGGAGTTTTTTTTTTTTTTCTCCCAATTTGGAATGCCCAATTCCCAATGTGCTTTTAAGTCCTCGTGGACACTTAGTGATTGGCAGATTGGCAGAAGATGAATCCCAGCTGCCTCCGCATCTGAGACTGTCAACCCTCGCATCTTATCACGTGGCTTGTTGAGCACGTTGCCACGGAGACATAGTGTGTGTGGAAGCTTCACTCCATCCACCGCAGCATTCACGCACAACTCACCACGCACCCCACCTAGAACGAACCACATTATAGTGACCACGAGGAAGTTACCCCATATGACTCTACCCTCCCTAGCAACCGGACCAATTTGGTTGCTTAGGAGACCTGGCTGGAGTCACTCAACATGCCCTGGGATTCGAACTAGCAAACTCGCAAACTCCAGGGGTGATAGCCAGGGTCTTTACCACTGAGCCACCCAGGCTGGTGAATGGAGGTTTGATTACAACCTCAATCTACCAAGGCTTGGTATGTACCCCCCTTAATACTCACAGGTATCCGGTACACTCCTGCTCAATCAGGGGTGGCCTGTGGTGCGTAGGAGATCTAGACCAATGTCTCCACCTCCATCGTGGGGGAATTGTCCTAGAAGTGCCTAGGTTCCCTGCAGCTCCAGCAGACTGGCCCAGACTTCATACCCACACCTGCGGCAGCGGATTCACCAGCCTGTGGGGGAGAGCGGAGAGGGTTAGGGAAAACCAGCAGGTTGAATGGCCCAAAGGACCAGGAAACCGGTTTTGGGGTAGGAATTCCCTGTTTCTAGGGAATAGGAACAGGGTGAGGGGAGGGAGAGGGGGAGGGAGCAGAGAGAGAGAGGGGGAGAGAGAGAGAGAGAGAGAGAGAAGAGGGCTCGCCGGCCCCTGGATATGTCACCATATGGTCCTCAGCCAGCTGGACCGCCTCATCCAGCTGCGCCATTCGGTGGCACTGGACACACTCTGCTGTCCCTTTCTGTAGCTGGGCAATGAACTGTTACAGTACCACCAGATCAAGTATCTCCGCAGCACCACGATCTTCAGCCAGCAGTCACCTTCGGCAGGTGTCAAGGAGCTATCAAGCGACTGCGATCTGGCAGCCGAGCTTCAGTGAGTGTAAGTGTTGGCGATGTTGCTCTGGGCTTCGGCCGACCCATTGCATGATGGTTGTCTTCAGGTCTTTGTACACCAGAAGACAGGAGTTGTTGGGCTTCCCCAGACAACAGTGGCAGTAGCTGGGCCACCCACTGGGTGCTGGGCCACTTCCATGCTCCAGCCGTCCACTTGAAGAGCTCAAGGGATGCCTCTGGTCATCCTGAGCTCCCATCTTCGTCAGCGGGATGTGCGGCATGGCCAAAAGTGGATCAAGGGTCACGACTGAAGATCCCTCTTGGTGTGCCAAGCTCTATAGCACCTGCCGGTCCTCTGCTTGAGCTTGGAAAAGTGCCTGGAACCTGTTCCACACGCAGCTCAAGCAGAGCCTGATGTTGGGCTTGGTGGATGCTGGCGAGGGTCTTGATTACTTCAGCCAGCTGCATTTTCTTCCTCCTAATCCCGGGTATCGGCAGCACTGTGACAGATCACTAGCTCTTTTATGAAGGAGGAAATGGGAGCCGGGCAAACATTCCAATGTAAAAAAAAAAAAAATTCATAACTTTTCAGCATACTCACACACTATGCTGCTTTTCAGCAGTCACATGCACACATACAGCTTCATGCATTGCTCTGTCTCTCTGCCTTCCGGCAGTCTGGACTGCCTCTTTTATCCCTCTCAGCTCTCACTGCAAACACAAACAGCTGTTAGAGATAATTTCCCACAGGTGTCAATTCTTACAGCTCTCACTCTCCAGGCCTAGCTCTCTACAGAGGTTGCTTGGCCACGGCCCCATTGCCACATGGCCTTTACCCTAACTGTTGTCTCATATACGACATGAGCATGTATATTCTATGTATAGTGCATTAACTTACTGAGAACAAAAATCCTTCAATCTTCCCCATGATCACAGCCTTTTCTGTTGAGATTCCCCCAGTTATTTCATATTACACCTCTTGAAACAAAGTACATGCTATAAAACATGGTTTGTACATGGTAAAGTTATGTTGACATTTACTGCCTTTGCATTTACAACTTACCAACTTCTTCATTGCCTAGATGCATCTTTCAGGAAGATAAATTTCACATTCTTCTTTCTTCGGGTTTTGGAAAGCAAGCACAGCTCAGTTTTTACATGTTTCGGAAGATTAATGTCTGCCATTTGGTCTGGTTCTTCAGTGATGATAACACTTGTCTCTTGATTATACAAAAACATGAACACCACTTTAGCTATGAGCCTTTTGTCTTTATCAGTTTGTTGCAAGTTATGAGAAATAATAACTGTAAAAAATGTTTTGTGAAAAGCAACAGAATAAAGTGACAAAATGTGACATTGTTTGTGTTGTGGACAAGTCAGTTACACTTGTTGTAAGCATATTACATTTGCTTAATACAGGCTATAATACAGTATTACTTTATAATTAGCCTTCTTTGATAAGCAAAACTATAATGGCAATAGAAAATGATATGTTCTTATTAAACAGATTATTTAAGAAGACATATGTGAGTAATATGACCATGTAGTTTATAACTTAAATAAATATGCCTAAATAAATAATTAAAATATGGTTAACAAAGGAGATTAGAGTGTGCAATGAGAGATTCCCTCTCTCTCTCTTCCTCATCTTCTTCATTCCTCCAATGGCTGGTTCAAATCGGCTCGCGTATAGTCTTTTTTACAAGGCAGTAACAAATTGCATGCTGCATAATGGCAGTAAGGCTACAAGTACACAGTGCCTTGAACTCTAACCAGATGATCTATTAACATTTAGATAGGTGTATGAGTAGTTTAATACTGATGCCTATCATTTTAATCCTGTTATGTGTGCATTTGTTCAGTTTACTGCCAAAGTAACAAAACTTTAGGCTACGCGAGAGCCCCTTATGGTTCACATCATGTACACTCATGTTACATGCATTTATTGCATCACTTTCATTAATCTCTATGATTTAGCATCAGTACATCTGAAACTCTGTCTTACTAAAGCCACCTTTATTTCTTCAATTAAATTCTGTAATAGTTAATAAATTTCAGTGACTCGGCATGGTTACAGACAACTTCCATGTTTGTTAGTATTTCTACTTTATTTTTATGTTTAGATGTCAGACTCTTAGTCATACTGGCCAATGCCAAAGTGATCAGCACCTTTGGACTAGACAGCTCCCGTAACGAAGCACTTGAGTTCTACTTTGTAATGAATGATCTTCGTGCTGGTTTGGGAAACAGGGGTTACTCCATTGTAAAATAACAAGTGATGTTAGTTAAGATGATCGTAAAAGCTTAAAGGGATAGTTCACCCAAAAATTTTAATTCCTGCATTATTTATTCACCTTCATGATATCCCAGGTGTGTATGACTTTCTTTCTTCACCAGAACATATTTGAGAAAAATAGAAAAATATCTTAGCTCAGTAGGTTCTTAAAATGCAAATGAATGGAGATTTATCTTTTATAACTCCAAAAATCACAGACAGTCATCATAAACATCATTGATACGGCTCCAGAAGTTAATGTCTTCTAATGTGGCACAATCGCTTTTTGTGTGAAAAATATACACATTTAAGTACTTTTTAAATCATGCTTCCGTTCTGCAGTGGTATGCGCATGTGATGTAATCGCATTGGCATTTAAAACACGTGAGAACTGACGCACGTAAGTCACAGCTGGAAGAGCAACACTGTTTACAAGTGTGAAGAAGGAATGCTGTACAGAAGCTTCACTGGTTTGGTTTTTAGATCTGTATTTATCTGTTTCTTTACTCACATTGGTGCATTTTTTTGCATATCCTGGATGTCTCAACTGAGTGGAGAATTTGAGATTACATCTGTATCATGGCAACATGAATACGTCACATGAGAGACCGCTTGAACTCCACTCTCTCGTGAAGCTTACCGGAAGCATTGGATTATAATTAAAAAGTACTTAAATATTGATAATTTTCACACCAAAAGCTATCGTGATGCTTTAAAAGACATTCATTTAACCACTGGAGTAGTATTGACGACGTTTATGATGACTGTCTGTGATTTTTGGAGCTTCAAAAGTGAAATCACCATCCACTTGCATTTTAAGGACCTACTGAGCTGAGATATTTTTCAAATTTTCTTCAAATGTGTTCTGCAGAAGAAAGAAATTCATACACACCTGGGATATCATGAGGGTGAGTAAATAATGAGAGAATTTTCATTTTTGGGTGAACTATCTCTTTAAGTTGCAACATTATCGGGAAACCATCCCTGAACTGCAGGCAGACTAGGAGAGAATAGAAAAAGCTTAAATTACTGCTTCTAACATGCAAATACATTTAAACTAGTATATAAACATAGTATATACATGCATTTTATATATATATAATTTTCTCTGTCCTTTTCATGTAGAGTACAGATTTAAGCGGACTCTTGACACTGTGAAGTTTCTCTGGGTTTTCCTGCTCTCTCTCACTGAAGATCTCATAGCAGCTTTGAAGTCGCTATGTAAAGACAGTCTGGACATCTCTAAGGTGCTTCGCTTTGAAAGAGCTCTACTAAGCAAACAACAGAAAAAGGTGACATTTACATTTTGCCCTTTTGCACAGATAAGAGTGTTAAATGTTAAAGGCAAAGCTGACCCACAATCAACACTTTTATGCTAATGTAACTAGTCTGCATATGCATATAGTGTCTGTGAAATAAATAAAAATGTCATGTGAGGTTTGGAGTTTCTTATGGAGGAGCATGGCCCAGAGTCCAGCTTGAAAAACCTTTAAAGGGATAGTTCACGCAAAAATAAAAGGAAATCATCATTACTTCCACTCATGATTATCTTTGTCTGTTCAAAACAAAAGGAGTTAGAATGATGATAGATATATGATCCATAAATTCTGCCTAACATCTTCTTTTGCGTTCCACAAAATAAAAGGTATTCTATACCACACGAATGGTGACAAACTATTATTTTATGGATCGTTTATGGAACAGGACATGAGTTTAAAGGTGCTATAAACTATTTTATTTATTTATTTATTTTTATGGATGCACGTGGCAGATTCTCCAAAACGAGTCAAAGATTCTCAGAGGCGCAAAATTCTGATTCCAAAAACAGACTTTTATTACAGAGTAACAAAGCCGAGGTGGTCCATGGAGCATCTAAAATTACACTTCAGAATCATGCATTTTTTATACAGTTTCTGTTCCACCATATCTCTTTGAGTGATGGATATGTAGAATGTAACAGAAAGCACCATTCAAAATCACAACATTTTGATTAGAGTAGCATAACAGCATATTGGAGAGGCCTGCACCGGAGGTGCTAAAGCCCCATTGTTTTTGGAATGTTTTTTCACAATTATTATTATTATTAGGGCCACAATCCTTCTAAGGATTATTATTTTTATTATTTTTATTATTACACTTCTTTTCAAGGTTTTCTGTACTTTTGGGGTACATAGCATGCGTGAAAACTCTTGAAAGTTTGTACACACATCAGAGTCGCTGGCCATTAGGACTTGGCAAAGTTGAGGGGGGGTCATGCAGGAGGGAGCACAGAAGCACCACCTAGAACATGGGCCTGTTCGGGGGGCTCTGTAGCACATCCCTTTTGAACTACAGTCACCAAAATTTGTACACATATAGATCTCATTTGGCCATTTTGTATTGTTTGTCAAATGCATGCTCTGGAATTTGATAGACTCCTCAGAGGGATTTCATGTTACAGGTACCAAATGTGGGCGACATCATGCCAAGACATTGATGATACTAAATTGTGAAGGGATTTTTGATATATCAAACGGTGTTGCCATGGCGAAGCGATAAAATAATGACAAAAAAATGGAATAAGGAAATGTCTCATATCTTCTGTGTGCAGAAAATTAAAAACATCAGAATTGAGCCAAATGTTTGTCCTTGCAGGCTGATCATATTGATGTGACTATTGTGGGTCATGGTTGTAGCGCCACCAACTGGCGGAAGGAAGTGTGTCACTTTTAACAGACTTTGAAATATCCCTGTTATTTTAACCTGAATTGCTTCAAAAAAGTTTAGAATAATGTCAAGACTTATGATATCTTAAATACTGTTGCCATAGCAATGCAGTAAATATCATCATTCCTTTTTGTGCATATTCACATTTTATGTATTTGGCATGCTTGGATTTGAAAGTTTATTGATAATAAACATATTTCTTAATTTTTATATAAATAAAATATAATACAAATATCAACTGAAATGTAAAAATACTAAACCCAGGCTGTCTAACCCAGTGTGTTGTGGCAATTACAAGAAATGTCCAATAGAGGGCATCCAAGCTCCATTGATGAACGATTCCCAAAATAACACTGAGGAGATTTTTCATGTTGTCTCTAGAAATGATCCCTCTTTCATACATCATATGGAGTATGTGTAACTATGTTCTTCAGTTAATTATATTTTTAATTTCATGTGTTAAACATCTCCAGTTCTTGAGTTGGAGTTTCTGATCTGTGTATGTTTTGATTGCTGATCCGGTGCTGGAATGTGTTATTTTGAATTTATGATAAATGTTTGTTCTGGCTGTTTAGTGTCGGCAGTTTTTTCTGCAGCTCATGCTCTTTTCCAGGATATAGAAAAGCGAAATATGTCCCCCATTGTGATTGCCTTCTCAGCCGTATTGTTTGTGTGAATGTAGAGCGTGTGTTTTGTCTTTATCTCTCTCTCTCTTTCTTAATCGCTTTCAGGTGAGCTGATTGTTAATGTGCAGTGCCGGCAACCAGTGTTTCCTTCCTATATAAACCGAGTGTTTCATGGCTGGGTTGTGCGATGGGTGTTTGTGAGCTGTGCCATTTTGATCACCGATGTTCTCGTGCAAATTCCTGCTGCTGAAGCGGAGAGTTTGTGGTCATCACTGTCTGAACTTCGGAGGTCGCTGGGTTTATTTTTTCAAATATAGAACGTCAATAAATGTGTCTGTGTTTCTGCATTTGTTTTTGCACTAAAATTACACGCAGTGCTACAAAAGAGCAAAACGTATGTGTCTTGACTCAGTGTAAGACTAGAATTCAAGTCAAGTGAGCTTATTGTCATTCCGCTATATGTAGAGACATACAAGGGAATGAAATGTCGTGCCTCACAGGACCACGGTGCTACATATATAAACATATTACACATAGACCTATCTAACTTGCACACTTTACACATACTTTACATTGCCTATACTTTATTATTTGTTACTGCACATATTCACCCTGCATGCTGAGAATGACACAAAATTATGACACACTTATTATTTAGATTACATGAATATTAATGCATCTCATAAGCTTCGAAGTGGAAAAAAAGAATTAAATGAGCGAATTATTGCGAATTGCATGACACCAGAACTATTTTTTCTTCCACTCATCTTGATGTGCAGAATTGCTAAAATACACCAGCAGTCAGACAGCACTCACCTTTTCAGTTACAGCACTCGTTCAAAGAGGGAGCAGTGCTTTCCTTAGGTAATAACAGAAAAACAGCATCTGGAGTTATTCACATTAAGTAATGACAAGCCCAGACGTGACATGTATTATAATGGGCTTGTTTGACAATTTTTACAGGTTTATTTAAATTCAGAGTTGTTAAATCACTGATAATGATCTTTAATCCTTGTTAATAAATTATACCCTTATGAAAACTTACCATGGCTTTACTGTTGTAATATTGTATAAGTAATCACGACTGTAGTAACCATGTTTTTTTTTTTTTTCAAATCAAAATCAAATCAAATCAAATCAAATCAAATCACTTTATTGTCACACAGCCATATACACAAGTGCAATGGTGTGTGAAATTCTTGGGTGCAGTTCCGATCAACATAGCAGTCGTGACAGTGATGAGACATATACCAATTTACAATAACATCAAATTAACACAACACAATTTAAACATCTGTTATACATAATTAAACTCGACTTAAAACATCAAATTAACACAACACAATTTAAACATCTGTTATACATAATTACACAACTTAAAACATCAAATTAACACAACACAATTTAAACATCTGTTATACATAATTACACAACTTAAAACATCAAATTAACACAACACAATTTAAACATCTGTTATACATAATTACACTCAAAACATCAAATTAACACAACACAATTTAAACATCTGTTATACATAATTACACAACTTAAAACATCAAATTAACACAACACAATTTAAACATCTGTTATACACAATTACACTCAACAATATACAAATAATAACATACACTGTACAGTATACAATATGCTGTTTTTTTTTTTTTTTTTTTTGTTTTTTTACTATATAGATACACATTATTCAATAAAAATTAAAATATATATGAAAAAAGTATATATATAGAATGTACAGTATTGTACTGTATTGACATTCAGGCTGTCGGTTGATAGTCAGTTGTTAAGAGAGACATAATATAATGACAGTAATATAATTTATGACAGTCCGGTGTGAGATAAAAGAGTAATAAAGTGCAGGGCTGATGTATTTTGATCGTGGGAGATCAAGAGTTCAGAAGTCTGATTGCTTGGGGGAAGAAGCTATCATGGAGTCGGCTGGTGCGGATCCTGATGCTGCGATACCGCCTACCTGATGGTAGCAGTGAGAACAGCCCATGGCTCGGGTGGCTGGAGTCTCTGATGATCCTCCGAGCTTTTTTCACACACCGCCTTGTATATATTTCCTGGAGGGAGGGAAGCTCACCTCCGATGATGTGTTTGGCAGTTCGCACCACCCTTTGCAGTGCTTTGCGGTTGTGGGCAGTGCTATTGCCGTACCAGGCGGAGATACAGCCAGTCAGGATGCTCTCCACAGTGCAGGTGTAGAACCGTGTGAGGATGTGGCGGTTCTTTCCAAACTTCCTCAGCCGTCTCAGGAAGAAAAGGCGCTGATGAGCCTTCTTCACAACGACTTCTGTGTGGACGGACCATGTGAGTTCCTCAGTGATGTGGACACCCAGGAACTTGAAGCTGCTGACTCTCTCCACTGGTGCTCCATTGATGGTGATTGGACTGTGTTCTCTGTCTTTTCTCCTGAAGTCCATCACAAGCTCCTTTGTCTTACTGACGTTGAGGGAGAGGTTGTGCTCCTGACACCAGTGTGTCAGAGTGTGCACCTCCTCTCTGTAGGCTGTTTCATCATTGTCAGTGATCAGACCTACCACCGTTGTGTCATCAGCAAACTTAATGATGGCATTGGAGTTATGTGTTGCCACACAGTCATGTGTGTACAGGGAATACAGTAGTGGGCTGAGAACACAGCCCTGCGGGGCTCCAGTGTTGAGGGTCAGTGATGAGGAGATGTTGCTGCCTATTCTAACCACCTGGCGTCTGCTTGACAGGAAGTCCAGGATCCAGCTGCACAGCGAGCTGTTTAAGCCCAGAGCCCAGAGTTTCTCATCTAGCTTGGAGGGCACTATGGTGTTGAATGCTGAGCTGTAGTCTACAAACAGCATTCTCACATAAGTGTTCTTTTTTTCCAGGTGGGAGAGAGCAGTGTGTATTGTAGATGCAATGGCATCATCAGTGGAGCGGTTGTTGCGGTAAGCAAACTGCAGCGGGTCAAGATAGAGTGGTAATACAGAGCAGATGTAATCTCTGATTAGTCTCTCAAAACATTTGCTGATGATGGGGGTCAGAGCAACAGGACGCCAGTCATTTAAACAAGTTATTTTCGATTGTTTTGGAACAGGCACAATGGTGGATGTTTTAAAGCATGTGGGGACTACAGACAAAGAGAGGGAAAGGTTGAAAATGTCCGTAAAAACACCAGCCAGCTGGTTCGCGCATGCTCTGATGACGCGGCCCGGAATGCCGTCTGGACCCGCGGCTTTGCGGATATTCACCCGTCGGAAGGATCGGGTTACATCCGCTACAGAGACGGAGAGTGAACTAACCTCTGTAGCTTCGGCCGTGAGAGCTCTCTCCGCGAGGGCGGTGTTATTTCCCTCGAAACGAGAATAAAAAGTATTTAGCTCATCCGGTAGAGAGGCAGCGGTGTTCATGGCGGAGTTTTTATTCCCTTTAAACATGCTTCTAGAGTTGGTGGTGTTAAACTGTCCTTCAATCTTACTCCTGTACTGGCGTTTTGCTGTTTTGATAGTTTTTCGGAGGGCATAACTGGCTTGTTTATGCTCCTCCGCGTTCCCGGAATTAAAAGCGGAGGTCCGCACATTAAGTGCCGCGCGAACATCGCTGTTGATCCACGGCTTCTGATTCGGATAGATTCGCACAGTTCTGGTCGGAATCACTTCCTCTACACACGTTCTGATGAAACACATTACGCTATCAGCGTAAAGCTCGATGTCGTCATCAGAGGCGGACCGGAACATCTCCCAGTCCGTGTGATCAAAACAGTCTTGTAGCATAGAGTCTGATTGGTCCGACCAGCACTGGATCGTTCTGAGGGTGGGTGCTTCCTGTTTCAGTTTCTGCCTGTAAGCGGGCAGAAGCAGAATGGAAGAGTGGTCCGATTTGCCAAATGGTGGGTGGGGGAGGGATTTGTAGCCATCCCGGAACGGAGAGTAGCAATGGTCCAAAACCCGGTCCCCTCGTGTGTTGAAACTAATGTGCTGGTGATATTTTGGTGCGACTGATTTTAAACTGGCTTTATTAAAGTCCCCGGTCACAATGAACGTGGCCTCAGGGTGCGCGGTTTCCTGCTCACTTATACTCCCATACAGTTCCTTGAGTGCCCGGTCTGTGTCGGCTTGTGGGGGAATGTACACAGCAGTGATAATGACCGCTGTGAATTCCCTCGGTAGCCAGAATGGTCGACACAGAAGCATAAGAAATTCCAGATCAGGAGAGCAGAAAGACTTGATGGAATGTACGTTCCTCTGATCACACCAGGATTTGTTGATCATAAAACATACACCACCTCCTCTAGTTTTACCTGAGAGGTCTTTCGCTCTGTCCGCTCGGAGCATGGAGAACCCCGCGGGTTCAATGGCTGAGTCTGGAATCTCCGCAGACATCCAAGTTTTCGTAAGGCAGATAACGCAGCAGTCTCTCGTCTCTCGTTGGAAAGAGATCCGCGCTTTCAGCTCGCAGAGCTTGTTATCCAGAGACTGAACATTTGCCAGTAGAATAGTGGGTAGCGGGGGTCGATTTGCGCGGCGTCTTACTCTGATGAGAACGCCGGCTCTGTTTCCCCTTTTCCTCCTGCGTTTCCGCGGCCGTGCTGCCCAGACAAAGGGCTCCGCTTGCGTGTTTGTAAACAGCGGGTCGGCATTGAGGAATGTGAAGTCCGGTTTACGGTGTGAGATCGCTGAGCCAATGTCCAAAAGTGTTTGTCTGTCGTAGACAATAAGGCAGACAACATCCAAGACAAAAAACATAAGAATTGTAAACAAAACAAACAAACCATTGCTATGTTGTGTCGGAGCTCGCAACGCAGCAGCCATACTCGGCGCCATCTTGAGTCCGGTCCGCCATCTTTTTGTCAGTAACAGTAAAGGTTTTGATACAATTAACCATGGTTTTACTACAGCATTACTGTTGTATCCATATGGTAACTTGGTTTCAGTAATAGTAACCATATTATAATATCTGTGGTTAATTTTGAGGTTTTATATGTGGCTTATACTAACACATTTTTTAAGGGTAAACAAAGCAGCCTAATATTTTTCCATTTAGACCCATAAATATATATATATATATATAAATAATAATAAAGTTACTCATTTTATCCAAAGAATTCGCAAAAATTCAGTTTAATAGAGGTATCGGTTTTGGTATCAATATCGGCGATATTGGCCTAAAAGTACTTGGTATCGGATCGTAAAGTAAATAAGTGGTATCGTCCATCTCTACCATCATGCCTTCAGAATCCCTCAACAGTGCACATGAATAGGCATCTAAAGTCAGTCTGTCAGATTCATCAGCCAATCAGATTGATTTATTTGTTCTTGTGGGTGTGGTCAGTGTGAACATGCAGTATTCTAAACTAATTTATGTCCTCATTTGCCCTACATTAATTTAGAGGCTATTTAAACAGTTGTGCATATGAATAACGAATGCAGACTCAAATTTAATATACTTTACATTTATTTTGACAGTGCACAGAGAAAAAAATGCAACAACAGAATTGCAATGAAATTACAGGCCTAAATTACTTTTATGCTCATATTAAAATATGCTTAAACTACCTTAACACTTAATGCCATGAATTACATTTGTTAATTTAATTTAAAGCCAGTTTATGGATAAATAAATTTGGTAAATAATTTCATTGCAATATAATCTTTAGATCAAAATTTTTATATTATATTATAATTTAATTATATTAAATTATAGCAAAAATGTTAATCAGTTAGCAAAAAATGTAAAATTACAATTAAAAAATGAGATAGATAGATAGAATGATAGATTGATTCTCTGAATGGTGATTCATGAGACTGTCACCACATTTAGACAACATTATGCCAAGACATCGAAGATGCTAAATTGTGAACAGATTTTTAAATATCGAATGGTGTTGCCATGGCGATTCACTAAATTAATGGCAAAAATAGGCAAACAGGAAGTGTCTCATATTTTCTGCGTGCATTGTGTGATTTAGATTAAAATTGAGTTGTATGTTTTTTCTTGGGGGCTAATCACATCATAGCACCACCAACTGGCAGCAGGAAGTGTGGCACTTACAACAGACTTTGAAAAAGTTCTCTTACATTTACCCCAATTGCTTAAATTGTTTAAAAACTGCTGATGGAAAATGTTGTGAAGTTGTAGTCAAACTGGCATGGTGGCATATATCTATTACTCACTGTATGATTAGGGTCCAAGTTTACATTAATGTTGAGTTGTCGCTGTGTTCATCATGCATTGTTTTCCGAAAGCCACCGAGTGGAAATATACCTATGGTGCTTGGGCCCGTCATCGCTGCTTGTAGCTATATTTATTATTATTATTATTATAAATTTTATTTTTAATGCATTCACCCATTTATAAGGCATTAATCATGCTTGAAAACTCAAGAAACTTGGCACACACATCAGACCTGTGTAAAATCAAAAATGTGTGTAGTGTTTAGGCTTGAGTGTGGTTGAGGAGCTCTACAGCACCTCCAAACACAGGCAATGATTGGGATAAAGTTGCTCAGATGTACACAAGACTTGGTATGGTTACTGCTCTCATCATGTTAGACAAAGTTCACTTGGTTGTATTGGACTCTGCCCAACAGGAAGTCAGCCATGTTGGATGGAATGTGGGATTTTCACATTTTCCCGCAGTGTTTTGAGGGGCTTAAGATGGCTGAAAACTTATGAAAGTTTACATACAGGTGCATCTCAATAAATTAGAATGTCGTGGAAAAGTTCATTTATTTCAGTAATTCAACTCAAATTGTGAAACTCGTGTATTAAATAAATTCAATGCACACAGACTGAAGTAGTTTAAGTCTTTGGTTCTTTTAGTTGTGATGATTTTGGCTCACATTTAACAAAAACCCACCAATTCACTATCTCAAAAAATTAGAATATGGTGACATGCCAATCAGCTAATCAGCTCAAAACACCTGCAAAGTTTTCCTGAGCCTTCAAAATGGTCTCTCAGTTTGGTTCACTAGGCTATACAATCATGGGGAAGACTGCTGATCTGACAGTTGTCCAGAAGACAATCATTGACACCCTTCACAAGGAGGGTAAGCCACAAACATTCATTGCCAAAGAAGCTGGCTGTTCACAGAGTGCTGTATCCAAGCATGTTAACAGAAAGTTGAGTGGAAGGAAAAAGTGTGGAAGAAAAAGATGCACAACCAACTGAGAGAACCGCAGCCTTATGAGGATTGTCAAGCAAAATCGATTCAAGAATTTGGGTGAACTTCACAAGGAATGGACTGAGGCTGGGGTCAAGGCATCAAGAGCCACCACACAGACGTGTCAAGGAATTTGGCTACAGTTGTCATATTCCTCTTGTTAAGCCACTCCTGAACCACAGACAACGTCAGAGGTGTCTTACCTGGGCTAAGGAGAAGAAGAACTGGACTGTTGCCCAGTGTTCCAAAGTCCTCTTTTCAGATCAGAGCAAGTTTTGTATTTCATTTGGAAACCAAGGTCCTAGAGTCTGGAGGAAGGGTGGAGAAGCTCATAGCCCAAGTTGCTTGAAGTCCAGTGTTAAGTTTCCACAGTCTGTGATGATTTGGGGTGCAATGTCATCTGCTGGTGTTGGTCCATTGTGTTTTTTGAAAACCAAAGTCACTGCACCCGTTTATCAAGACATTTTGGAGCACTTCATGCTTCCTTCTGCTGACCAGCTTTTTAAAAATGCTGATTTCATTTTCCAGCAGGATTTGGCACCTGCCCACACTGCCAAAAGCACCAAAAGTTGGTTAAATGACCATGGTGTTGGTGTGCTTGACTGGCCAGCAAACTCACCAGACCTGAACCCCATAGAGAATCTATGGGGTATTGTCAAGAGGAAAATGAGAAACAAGAGACCAAAAAATGCAGATGAGCTGAAGGCCACTGTCAAAGAAACCTGGGCTTCCATACCACCTCAGCAGTGCCACAAACTGATCACCTCCATGCCATGCCGAATTGAGGCAGTAATTAAAGCAAAAGGAGCCCCTACCAAGTATTGAGTACATATACAGTAAATGAACATACTTTCCAGAAGGCCAACAATTCACTAAAAATGTTTTTTTTAATTGGTCTTATGATGTATTCTAATTTTTTGAGATAGTGAATTGGTGGGTTTTTGTTAAATGTGAGCCAAAATCATCACAATTAAAAGAACCAAAGACTTAAACTACTTCAGTCTGTGTGCATTGAATTTATTTAATACACGAGTTTCACAATTTGAGTTGAGTTACTGAAATAAATGAACTTTTCCACGACATTCTAATTTATTGAGATGCACCTGTATATATTTGTCTTAGGACATATTTTGATTTGATATTGCAGTTCAGCATAAATGTGCCTCATCATTTCCACAGCTTTTTTTTTAAGTTTAAAACTGGTATGCAATCACTCATTCAGGTTTTATGTTGAGGAGCCGATATAAGGTCCGGCCATTTCAGCGGGTAGTTCAGCGCTGTGGCAGGAGGGACACAATGTCTCATTCCCTCCATCAGGAAACGGAGGTTACACAAGTAACCATGATGATCCCTATCTGTCACTCACTCGACGTTGTGTCGATGTAGTGACACTAGGGGTCTGTAGGGCTTTACTGGTTGTTTAGATCAGTGTTACTATCAGAAATAATTAATAATTATTTCTGTAGTTATTAATTAATATTTAAATTAATTAATTGGATCTAACTCATTAAAACCTCATATGGGGCTCCAGTAAATGTAGTGTGCTACGTTTAGGAGCTAGGGTTATTAGCAATAATTAATAATTATCAAAGATAATTATTAATTATTAAAATCAATAGAACATTGAGAATTAATGTTAGCTTTTTTTTAATCCTTTAAATCAACAATTATCATAGATAATCGTTAATTGTTAACATCGATGAAACATTAATTAAAATTAACGCTAGCTTATTGATCATTCAAATTCAATCATCAAAGATAATTATCAATTATCAAAAATCAATAGAATATTAATAAGGATTAACATTGACGGGGCACCACCCTGGAGTTAGGGACTAGTAACTAAATAGTAAAACAGTCTCAATATTAGATTGTTTTCTTAGGAAAATCGACATCCGAAGAATATCGATTTTTGGGAAAAAAACAATGAATGAAGGTTTGAATCCGAGCACTGACATCTTGTCAGCATGACACAGGCATATGCAAAACAAACCAAAACACTTCTTTTTGTAATATAAACAAAAGTTTATTTATGCAGTAATATCAATTAATAATTAATACAATGCAGTCAATAAACTTCCGACTTACAACTACAAACTAAACAGTGATATGATTAGATATGGAAATAAAAATAATTCTATAACACATAGGGTGTGTGTGTGTGACAGTGTGTGTGTAAGGAGGGACGCGCACCAAATTAGCAAACGTGACTCTCGTGGAGAATATGTCACGCGAGACTTCCGGCTGGGGAATATGACCGCGAATGGGGATGGAGATGGCGTCTACCAGTTACCGCGTATATCCACTTGTACGATAGCTTAGGGACAAAGCTGGGCTTTAGCATTTAAGCTATCTACCAGCCAAAATGTGTGCCAGAATGTTTGTGAGGGGTCGCGTACCTGCGTGTGTGTGTGTGTGTGTGTGTGTGTAATTAGTACGAGAGAGAGAGAGAAGTGACAGCCCTAAAGCTGATTTCACAATCGTGGGAGAGAAAGCAGCTGTTTAGTTCATCGCTCAGAGACGCGGTGGACGGCTCGAAAACAGTCCCGCGTTATTTGACTCTTTAATGGATGAACTCAGTTGCTGTCTCACCCGCGATGGCGAAATTGCACAACAATCCAATTTGGTTGGACCACAATACAGCAAAACAAAATTGTGATAATTAATACCCTGAGTATTAATAATGAGCGGACATGGCAGTCCATAAACTGTACAAGCAAAAACCTTGAAACACAAGAATAACACACTATAATATTCTATCTCTGCCCAGACGTAAACATCTTACTTGTATCGCATGAGGACACAGGTAGAATGTGTTTTCATCCGTCCTTTAACTTTGACCCGGTTCCTTGAGGCTCGGGTGATGACGTGAGGCCGTTTCCTCGCTCTGTCGGCGGGCAGTTCAGCTGTTGATTGTCGGCGGGTGGTACGGCAGTTGATTCTCGGTGGGCTGGTGGAGAACTCAGAAATGTCGACTTGATTGAAGATGGAAGAGAAATCTTTAATCTTTTCACTTTGTAGGCAAACGGATGAAGATGCGAATTGCTCGGCGGTCTCCTTCGGATCCGTTAGAGTGTTTGGTTGAACACAGAGTAATCTCATCTCGTCCAGCGAGATGGAGATTGTATGGCTACAGTTTCAAGTCGGACATTACTTCCACGAGGTTGCACCGGAGAGCAGCAAAAAAAAAGCTATGTCTATATTCGGTGAACAAAGTCGCTGGAAGCAACTCATGAAACATTTCAGAGGTATTTCAACTCCTGATGATGTCATGTTTGAGGGATGTTCTGTTGTGTGCCTCATCCAATAGGAGTTGAGAGTTCGATCCTTTAGTGAGCAAGGCTTCATGGATTTGTAGTCTGTTTCAGACTCCCTTTGTTTGATTTTGGCACGATTTTTATCAGTAAAATTTACGACATGGAATGTGTGGGGGCCGAGTTAGGTTTTATGACTTGTGTTAGGTCTGCCTTTGTCTTCTATCTGAATACATGAGGCCCAAATGTCCCTATACGAAATGCCACAATTGGCTGAACTGTGTTACGTGAACTGGCGGTGTGTGGTGGGCAGACTACTGTGTGCCTCATAGCCAGCACACCAGGTCGACACGTAACCTCCCCCAACATAGTTATGAGTGTCGAACGGCCCTTTGGGGACAAGTCGACTACCCAAAAGATAGAGACAGGCTTAAACCAGTCGTGGCCTTTTTTCCCCTTCTCTTTTTTCCACTCACTAAAAAAAGAAGGGGGATTATCCGACCTGGCCGCCAGGTCTAGTCGGGGGGAGTCCCACCCAAGGGGAAGACACCACGGAGACCACACCTTGCCCAAAAAGGGGGGGGGGATATTTAAGTGGAAGAATATGTCACATGGTCTTTCCAACCATGTGGAGAGTCTTCAAGGTAGATCCTACCCAATGGGGGAGGAGTTACTACAAACATGGAGACTGGGGCAGAGGGGCTCTGCCCAAGGAAGACGCAGTTTGCCAACAGGGAAACGAATTAGCGGAAGATATATATCGCATGGGGTTAGCCATACAGGGAACCGCCACATGCGGAGCACCTACCCCAGAACAGGACTCTTAGTTAGCACGTGTACTGGGCCGACAGCGAGTCTCTCTGAAAACTCGACTGCCACAGGGCTCGGAGGAAGTCAACCAGGAACAAACTTGTGAACACTACTGGGAATTAATGGTGCACGTCTTCAGCTCAAAAGGAGGTGGGAGGCGCTATGTGCAAGCGATACACCCGGCCGGCTATCTCGGCTTATCCTCTTGTGATGCGTGCCACTACCTGGGACGAGACCGGTTCCACCCGGAGATTGTAGAACCTTGCAAAGGTGTTGGGTGTTGCCCAGCCCACTGCTCTGCAAATGTCTGTTAGAGAGGCACCCCAGGCCAGGGCCCAGGAAGCCGCTACACCCCTGGTCGAATGGGCTCGTAGCCCTACAGGGGGCAGCATGTCCTGGGAGAGATATGCCATAGTTATGGTGTCAATGAGCCAGTGGGCGATCCTCTGCTTGGAGACAGCGCTTCCTTTCTGCTGTGCACCAAAGCAGACAAAGAGCTGCTCAGAGATTCTAAAGCTCTGCATGCAATCCAAATAGATGTGTAAAGTGTGCACCGGACACAGCAACGACAGGGCTGGGTCTGCCTCCTCCTGGGGCAGCACTTGCAGGTTCACCACCTGGTCCCTAAAAGGGGTGGTGGGAACCTTGGACACATAGCCCGGTCGGGGTCTCAGGATCACGTGAGAGTAACCCGGACTGAACTTCAGGCACGTTTCACTGACAGAGAACACTTGCAGGTCTCCTACCCTCTTGATGGAAGTGAGCACAGTCAGGAGGGCAGTCTTCAAGGAGAGTGTCTTAAGCTCGGCTGACTGCAAAGGATCAAAGGGGGCTCTCTGTAGACCCTGAAGAACTACAGAGAGGTCCCATGAGGGAATGAGGTGTGGTCTGGAGAGATACAGCCTCCCTTCCAACCTCTCCTGCAGGAAGGAAAGCACTGATCTGACTGCGCATCTCTGGGGGTCTTCGCATCAGGAAGAACACCACTTAGCGAACAGATGCCACTTAAAGGCATACAGGCACCTCGTAGAGGGGGCCCTAGCCTGAGTGATCGTGTCTACCACCGCAGGTCCAGGGGCCAGACATGGAGATTCCAGAGGTCTGGTCGCGGGTGCCAGAGGGTGCCCCATCCCTGAGAAAGAAGGTCCTTCCTCAGGGGAATTCGCCGGGGGGAGCTGTCGCGAGGAGCATGAGATCCGAGAACCACGTCTGGGTGGGCCAGTAGGGTGCTACCAGGATGACCTGCTCCTCGTCCTCCCTGACCTTGCACAGGGTCTGTGCAAGCAGGCTCACTGGGGCAGGCTCACTCTTTGCGCAGGCCAGGGGGCCAGCTGTGTGCCAGCGCGTCTATGCCGAGGGGAGCCTCGGTGAGGGCGTACCAGAGCGGGCAGTGGGAGGATTCTTGGGAGACGAACAGGTCCACCTGTGCCTGCCCGAATTGACTCCAAATCAGCTGGACCACCTGAGGGTGGAGCCTCCACTCTCCCCTGAGAATAACCTGCCGTGACAGTGCCTCCGCTGTAGTGTTGAGGTTGCCTGGGATGTGAGTGGCTCGCAGCGACTTGAAGTGCTGCTGTCTCCAGAGGAGGAGACGGCGGGTGAGTTGTGACATACAATGAGAGCGCAGACCGCCTTGGCAGTTGACATATGCTACCTTTGCCGTGTTGTCTGTCCGAACTAACACGTGCTTGCCCTGGATCAACAGGCGAAACCTCCGCAGGGCGAGCAGAATTGCCAACAACTCGAGGCAGTTGATGTGCCAATGCAGTCGCGGACTTGTCCAGAGGCCGGCGGATGCGTGCCTGTTGCAAACAGCGCCCCAGCCCGTTTTGGAGGCGTCTGTCGTGACCATGTGACCCAGGGAGGAAGGAAGCCGCTGGCCTGGAGACCAGTTTTAGAGGAACGCCTGCCCAAAGAAACAAGAGGTCGGTCCAAGGCTGAAAAGACGGTGACAGACCGGCATGATGACCACGTGATGTGTCTCGTGGCGCCATGCCCATCTCGGGACTCGAGTCTGGAGCCAATGCTGAAGCGGCCTCATATGCATCAACCCGAGCGGGGTGGCCACCGCCAAGGATGCCATATGCCCCAGAAGCCTCTGAAAAAGTTTCAGTGGAACTGCTGTTTTCTGTCTGAATGCCTTCAAACAGGCCAGCACCGACTGGGCGCGCTCGTTCGAAAGGCGAGAAAAGAGATGCTCTGAACCGGGAGGAGCTTGCTCTTTTCCCAGTTAACCTGAAGCCCTAGTCGGCTGAGGTGTGAGAGCACCAGGTCCCTGTGTGCGCACAACATGTCTTGAGAGTGAGCTAGGATTAGCCAGTCGTCGAGATAGTTGATAATGCAAATGCCCACCTCCCTTAACAGGGCAAGGGCAGCCTCTGCGACCTCCGTAAAGATGCGAGGAGACAGTACAGGTGTATCAGTACAAAGTCCTCCCTTTCGGCCTGTCCCTCGAATGAAAACAGCAGGAAGGGTCTGTGTCGAGGAAGGATCGAGATGTGGAAGTACGCATCCTTCAGGTTTACCGCCGCGAACCAATCTTGATGCCGGACGCTCGCCAGAATGCGTTTTTGCATCAGCATCTTGAACGGGAGTCTGTGTAAAGCCTGGTTCAGTACTCGCAGGTCCAAGATTGGCCGCAACCCGCTGCCTTTTTTCGGTACGATGAAGTAGGCTGTAAAACCCTTTCTTCATCTCAGCTGGAGGGACAGGTTCTATCGCGCCTTTCCGTAGGAGGGTAGCGATCTCCGCGTGCAAGGTGGCAGCGTTTTCGCTCTTGACCAAGGTGAAGTGAATACTGCTGAACCTGTGCGGTTGCCTGGTGAACTGAATCGCGTAACCGAGTCAGACGGTCCGGATCAGCCATCGCGATGGATTGGAAAGCACGAGCCACGCGTCCAAGTTCCGTGCAAGGGGGACCAAGGGGACAATGTTGTTGGACGTACCAGCAGGTGGGGCCTCGCAGCGGGGCAGAGCTCGAGGTGCCACACCACGTCGTGGCCGTGCTGAGTCTAGGGACATCAAAGCACTTACCTGGCTTCTTGTGACCACCCCCCGGACGGGGGAGCAAGAGGCCTGTCCTCATAACCCATGGAGACTGCCACATCGGTGCTGGGCGCTCAGGGGCGGAAAGGCCACTGCTGGAGCGCCAATCCTGCAAGATAAAACCCGTGGACGGTAGTCGTGGTGACGACCATGCACACCGGGTATGTGACTCAGGGAGGAAGGAAGCTGCTCTTTTGCTGAACTGTTGGGTACCGTGTGGGGTATGCGGCGAAATCAAACAAAAAGGCAACAAAAGATTTTCCACCCGGCCCTCCACTGGGGGATGGAGTGGTCTTTTTGGAGTGGGTCCCTCGTCCTTGAGTCGCCTGTCTCAGGGGCGCTTTGAGGACCTCCGTGGGTTCTTAGGCGCCGGCTGTGAGATGGGTGGCGTCTGCTTACTGCGGTGGGCTCCATGCTGGGGCCGGCCGAAGGGGCGGGCTGCGGCGGAGCCGGTGTAGTCACTGTAGGGGGATGCCCTTGGTGATGAGCAGACAGGGTGCAGGACCTTGAGCCGCGCTAGGGCAGGATGTGCCAGATTGCCTCCGTCTGCTGCTTCATTGCCGAGAACTGCTGGGCAAAGTCCTCGATGGTGTCACCGAATAGGCCCGCCTGGGAAATGGGGGCAGCAAGGAACCGTGTCTTGTCAGCCTTGCCCATCTCAACCAGGTTGAGCCAAAGGTGGCGCTCCTGGACCACTAGTGTGGCCATCGTCTGCCCGAGAGATGGCGCCATGGCCTTCGTCGCTTGGAGAGCGAGGTCGGTTGCCGAGCACAGTTCCTGCATCAAATTTGGGATGGAACTACCCTCGTGCAGTTCTTTCAATGCCTTGGCTTGGTGGACCTGCAGGAGAGCGATGGCGTGCAGGGCAGAGGCGGCTTGTCCAGCAGCGCTGTAAGCTTTAGCCGTCAGGGACGACATGAGCCTACAGGGCTTGGACGGGAGCTTAGGACGTCCGCACCAGGTGGCGGTGCTTTGCAGGCATAGGTGCACCGCGAGCGACTTATCCACCAGGGGATTCGCTGTATAGCCCCTGGCCGCCCCGCCATCAAGGGTAGTGAGAGCTGGGGAACTGCGGAATCGGGGCCGGGCAGTAAAAGGTGCATCCCATGACTTCGTCAGCTCCTCGTGCACTTCCGGGAAGAATGGCACTGGAGCGGGGTGTGGCTGCTTTGAGCCCACAAACCAATCATCAAGTCACGAGGGTTCAGGGGAGAGCGGAGGGTTCCACTCTAACCCGACGCTTGCGACCGCCCGGGAAAGCATGTCCGTCATTTCGGCATTGGCCTGTGACTGGGCAATCGTCCCTGAAGGGGGAAGCCCAGCTGAGGCTTCTGCGTCTGACTGGACAAGCCCGCTCTCCGATGTTGCCCTCGAGAGCTCATCATCTTCGCGGGGTCTGAACAAGAAGCCAGACTTGCCGTGAGACGAGCCAGCGAACTCATCCGGAAGCCCGATTGGGGCAGATGAGCGTGCTGGGGAATGGTAGGTCTGCGGGGGATACCCGGCAGAGATGATCCCATTGGGGTCCCTAAATCGCCCCCAGTGCTAGCCACGCTGGCCTCATACCCGTAGGTAGAAGGACTGAGGTGGGGAGCCACTGGGGTGGCTTGCTTTCTTACGAAAGCAAGCCGCTACCGCAACGTTGCCATGGTCATGTTCTCGCAGTGAGAACATGAACCATCTACAAATGCTGCCTCCGTGTGGGTCGCGCCCAGACACGAAAGACAGCGATCATGACCATCCGAAGTTGAGAGATAACGACCGCAACCAGGAATAACACACAATTGGAAAGGCATCTTTAAAAAGACACGTCTTCAAAAAGACGTTCTGTGTGTGCCGCTCTTTTAGAGAAATATATACTCTTTTAGAGGAGGAAAAGCTCTTTCAGAAAATATACTCTTTTTTCTGCCGAAGCGCCCAGGGGTGTTCTCTGCAGTGCACCAGTGCAGAGGAGGGAGAAGCCACTGAAATGCACCGTCAGATCCAACAGAGGTGAATGAACAGTAGTATTCAGCTCATTGAGCATGACCATTCGGCTCCGAAGAGAAAAACTGAATGAGTGGTTGCATACCAGCTCCTTTTATACCCATATGTCCAGGGGAGTGGCATGCAAATACCACTCGCCAATTTTCATTGGCCTTTTATCAAAGACCAGAGGTGTCTCAGGCTCCCAAGAGTGACCCCTAGTGTCACTACATCAACACAACGTCGAGTGAGTGACAGATAGGGAACCACATTTTTCGTTTTACATTTTTGGGTTTAAAAAGTAAAAAAGAATGGACGCAAAAATACATGGACCTTTTGGGAGCCGTGAAATTATTCCACGTTTTTTAGCAAGTGAACAAATACAGTACTCAGTTTATTAGTTTTAATTCTGCTAGAAGCATGTTTGCAATCACCAATTAAAAAGATATTATCTGACATATTGTTAAATGTATTGCAGAGTTTGGTAATATATTTTTGAAGAAAAGATAAGCGATATTGTGGTGGCCTGTAAATAACAACTATGATTATATCAAGTTTGTTGAGTTGACATATTATGCACTCTCTGTTAACATTGGGAATGTCCAAAATATTGTAAACATTATTAGTTCTGCAGTATATGCCAACACCACCATGTTTTTGGTGTTGAATTGAGTTTAACAGAGGGTTGTCTGTACTGAAAGCAAAACAACGTGGGGCACTGTGAAATTGGTAGCCTTCAATGCAGATGATTCACTTAATATGTTTGCAGGCAGCTATGTCTCTGTTACAGCTATACAGCTATAATTATAGGATTGGATTGAAGCTGTTAAATCTAGCAAATGGCAGTGTAAACCCTGAACATTCATTAGGAAAATTGAAAAAGATTTGTTGGTGTTATGTGGTGAAATATTATAAAGTTCAAACTGTGGCATTGTGTTGATACATTCTTGGATGATTTTTTTGCAATAAATTGCTTTATCAGCAAAATCTTGAATGATCAACCCACTTAAAGTCTTGACTCGACTTAAAGCAACATATGCCTGTCCAGCTGCAAAAATCTTTTTTTTAGTGATATGACTGCTTATGACAGTTAATCCTTGCACTTTGTGTACAATGCAAGCACATGCAGGGCTCCAGACTAAAAAAGTTGCCATTGGCTCCTAAACTGAAACATTAAGGAGCCAAATGGCTGTTTTTAGTCACCAAATCACAGAATTGCTCGATTTAGATTGCTGTTCAGAAACAAGATAGACAGCCAAAGAAAACAAGACATTGTTTTAGAGACAAGAAAATTACCCATTAATCGAAGGTTTAATAAACAGGATATATTGTTGAGAAGATAAGTTTGCATTCCCTTTTGTCTCATAAATGTTCACACCCCCTTCATAATTTATACAAATATAAGAGATAAAATATTTTTTTTATTTAGTACTGCTCTTTAGAAACTACATTACAGATATTTACATAAGTATAGTATGCATATAGTAGTGTGTTGTCTTTTTGAGCATCAATGAATGGTTGCATCTTGTGTAATAGTTGTGTAAAAAGTCCCTCAATTGTCAAAAGCTTGTCAAAAGTGTCAAAAGCTTGATTTTATATATACACAGATCAGTCACAACATTAAACCACCTGCCTAATATTGTGTAGGTCCCCCTCGTGCTGCCAAAACAGCTCCAACCCACATAGCATTCTGAGATGATATGCTTCTCACCACAATTGTACAGAGCGGTTATCTGAGTTACCGTAGACTTGTCAGTTCGAACCATTGATACAATAAACTCTAAAGACTGTTGTGTGTGGAAATCCCAGGAGATCAACAATTACAGAAATACTGAAACCAGCCCATCTGGCAAAAACAATCATGCCACGGTCCAAATCACTGAGATCACATATTTATCCAATTCTGATGGTTGATGTGAACATTAACTGAAGCTCCTGACCCGTATCTGCATGATTTTATACACTGCACTGCTGCCACACAATTGGCTGATTTGATAATCGCATGGATGATTGTTGGTGCCATACAGTATTTCTGTAACTGCTGATCTCCTGGGATTTTCACACACAACAGTCTCTAGAATTTACTCCAAATGGTGCCTAAAACAAAAAACATCCAGTCAGCGGCAGTTCTGTGGATGGAAATGCCTTGTTGATGAGAGAGGTCAACAGAGATTGGCCAGACTGGTTTGAACTAACAAAGTCTATGGTATTTTGAAATGTCTGCACTCCCAGTTGTGAGCTCACAGCTGATTCACGGAGAAAGTGAATCTGATTCAAACTGCTAACCAGAGCTCCTGAGTTCAAACCCTCAGTTCTTTTTGGGTGATTCATGAAAAAGATCTGGTTTAAAAGAGTCATTTGGTCACAACTCTGTTGCGCTGGGTTTGTTGTTGTGTGTGGTGCAGCGAGCTTGCTAACAGAATGGGTGAAAAGCAGGAAGAGACACACTGGCAAAACCGCACATGAGCGCACACAACCTGACTGTCGCCAGTGGCGACTAAAATTTAAATGATTGTCGCAATCAATTATTTTTGGTCGCATTTGCAACCATTTTAGTTGCAGTCTGGAGCCCTGACATACCAACCTTAAGGGGAACTGCTTACACAACCCACCCTTGCTGTTAACTTGCTCTGTGGCACCACCTAGAACATGGGCATGTTCGGGGGACTCTGTAGCACATCCCTACAGTCAACAAACTTTGTACACATATAGATCTCATCAAGCCAGACAACTTTTGCGCTGACAATCATAAGCTCTGTCCAAAAGGAAGTTGGCCATTCTGGATTGTTTGAAAAATTCATGCTCTGGAATTGGAAATATTCCTCCCAGGGATTTCATGTTACAGGTACCAAATGTGGGCGACATCATGCCAAGACATTGACGATGCTAAATTGTTAAAGGATTTTTGATATATTGAACGGTGTTGCCATGGCGATGAGATAAAATAACGTCGGAAATGTCTCATATCTTCTGCATGCATGGTATGATTTACATACAAATTTAGCCAAATGTTTGTCCTTGCAGGCTGATCACATTGATGTGGCTATTGTGGGTCACAGTCGTAGCGGCACCAACTGGCGAAGGAAGTGTGTCCCTTTAAAAAGACTATGAAATATCCCTATTAGGTTAACCTGAATTGCTTAAAAATAAATAAATAAATAAATAAATTGAATAATGTCAAGAAAGTGTAGATTTAAAATTCTGAAGGGATTCTTGATATCTTAAATACTGTTGCCATGGCAACATATTAAATGTCATCATTCCTTTTTGTACATATTCACATGTTTTGTGGTATTTGGCATGCTTGGATTTTCAAGTTTATTGTTAATAAACATATTTCTTAATTTTTATATAAATAAAATATAATAAAAATATCAACTGAAATGTAAAAATACTAGAAAACCAAAGTCATATTTCTAACCCAGTGCTGAGTGGCAATTACAAGAAATGTCCAATAGAGGACATCCATCACAAGACTTCTCAGTCAAGAATGGACGGGGACTGAGTTCATGAGTTTGAGCTCTTTTCCAGTCGAATTCCATAGAAAAATGCAAATAAATGTGTCCCCACTCAATATATACATCAACTGAGGTGCGGATGCGATCTTTGTTAATTAAAACATATAGTTTTATATGGACGGATTAGAACCTTTAACCTCTTATGTAATGGGCGAATTAATTAACACTAGACCACTCAGTCAGACTCTTTTTAACAGCGCTGATTTATGTACTTCTCCACTGACGTACAATATCTCATGATAGACAATAGCACACATAGAGATAAAGTTATCAAATGTATTATGCTATTATGGGAATCCCATCCCATCCCTTTCCTTTATGTTTGACTGTGGCAAAACAAATGCTTGAAAGTCTGAAGCAGTCGCAACATATCCAAATATACAGCAGCTGTTTGTATAATCTGATATAAAAATGTAAATTATATACAGTAGATATATGCAATATACAGAATATGACAATATGACAATTTTTTTTTATAAATATACATATATATGTATATTTTTTAAAACACTTGTGGAATTTAATGCTCAAATATATTAACTCTAATTGTATTTGTTCACAGTAGCAATTTCTCAGGCCAGCAAAGCCTTCTCTGCTGGCATAACATGCCTAATAAATAAATATTTTTTCATCCTTTCATCTCATTGACCTTTTTACCTATGTATTTTCAATTGCATTCCACTCCTAATGAATCTACAAAGGAATAGCACAAAAAAAAACTTTCTAGCAAAGTGTGACAACTGTTTCACAAATCTCATGCCCAAAGCCATGCTCCTTAGCCGAAGCAGCACGTGAGTCTGAGCTCCACCCCATCAGGCCTTCAGAATTTCCACAGAATCCCTCAACAGGCATCTAAAGACAGATTGTCAGATTCATCAGCCAATCAGATTGACATATTTGTTCTTGTGGGTGTGGTCTTTAGGATATGTCCCAGTCCAGGCCTTTTAGCTGTCCTTGAGTGATGCAGTCACGCTTTAAGGGTAATTTGAAAGTGAAGAGTGCAAGATCTTGCTGTGTAGTCAGCTGTCGTCACTGCTGGTATTGCCGTTGAGAAAGAGATCCTTATGGATTTTCAAACCTGGGATGTTCTGCATGATTGTGTGATTGATTAATTAAACAGGAAAGGAGGGCTGATTTTCACGTCAAGCAAATTGTTAAGTGCTTTTTGTATTGTTATAGCAAGATCAGGAGTTTTCTAAGTGTAAATTAGGCTGCTTGAGCATTCAGTGTCGGATCAAGTTTTGAAAAGTAACCATGTACCCTGACGAAACAAAATATATTGCAAGCAAAATTTAAATTGCAAATATTATTAGAGAGCTTTTTCTTGGTATTAAACCTCCTTGGTTCTGGCTTTCTTGCGTGGATGTGTTTTTAAAATGTCAATTGGTATTATTAGTTGACTGCCACGTAATGTATGATGGGCATACGGTGTCTTATTGTGAAACTGTTGTAGGGCTTTACTGGTTGTTTAGATCAGTGTTACTATCAGAAATAATTAATAATTTTTTTCTTTAGTTATTAATTAATATTTAAATTAATTAATTGAATCTAACTCATTAAATCCTCACACGGGGCTCCAATAAATGTAGTGCGCTACGTTTAGGAGCGGGTTTGGTTATTAGCAATAATTAATAATTATCAAAGATAATTATTAATTATTAAAATCAATAGAACATTGATGAGATTCAATGTTATCTTTTTTTTAATCCTTTAAATCAACAATTATCAAAGAAAATCGTTAATTTAAAGGATTAAAATCAATAGAACATTGATGAGATTCAATGTTATCTTTTTTTTTAATCCTTTAAATCAACAATTATCAAAGATAATCGTTAATTGTTAACATCGATGAAACATTAATTAAAATTAACACTAGCTTATTGATCATTCAAATTCAACAATCATCAAAGATAATTATCAATTATCAAAAATCAACAGAATATTAATAAGTATTAACATTGATGGGGCACCACCCTGGAATCAGGGACTAATAACCAGATAGTATAACAGTCTCAATATTTGATTATTTTCTTAGGAAAATCGACATCCAAAGAATATCGATTTTCGGGAAAAAAACAATGAATGAAGGCTTGAATCGGAGCACTGACATCCCATCAGCATGTGTCACAGGTGTATGCAAAACAAACCAAAACACTTCTTTTTGTAATATAACAAAGTTTATTTATGCAGTAATATCAATTAATAATTAATACAATGCAGTCAACAAACTAAACAGTGATATGATTAGATATGGAAACTAAAATAATCCTATAACACGTGAGAGCGAGTGTGTTTGTGTGGTTAGTACGAGAGAGAGAGAGAGAATAAAGTGATGGCCCCAAAGCCGGTTTCGCGATCATGGGAGAGGAAGCAGCTGTTAGTTTATCACTCAGAGACGCGGTGGACGGCTCCACTGTGTTCCGGTCTTTGATTCTTTAATGAATAAACTCAGTTTGCCGGTCTCACCCGCGATGGCGGAAATGCACAGCAGTCCAGTGTGGTTGGACCACAATACAGCAAATCAAATTCGTGATAATTAATACCCTGAGTATTAATAATAAGCGGACATGGCGGTCCGTAAACTGTACAAGCAAAAACCTTGAAACACAAGAATAACACACTATAATATTCTATCTCTGCCCAGACGTAAACCTCTTACTTGAATCGCATGAGGATGCAGAATGTGTGTTCAACCGTCCTTTAACTCAGACACGGTTCCTCGAGGATCGGGTGATGACGGGAGGCCGTTTCCTCACTCTGTTGGTGGGCGGTACGGCTCCTGATTCTCGGCGGGCTGGCGGAGAAATCAGAAATGTCGACTTGATTGAAGATGGAAGAGAAATCTTTAATCTCTTCACTTCTGCAGGCAAACGAATGAAGATGCGGATCTCCTTCGGATCCGTTAGAGTGTTCGGTTGAACACAGAGTAATCTCAACTCGTCCAGCGAGATGGAGATTGTATGGCCACAGTTTCAAGTCGGACGTTACTTCCTTGTGCCACGAAGCTGCACCTGAGAGCAGCGATGAGCTGCGTCTATACACGGCGAACAAAGTTGCTGGAAGCAAATCCCGGAAGCATTTCAGAGGTATTTCTACTCCTGATAACGTTCTGTTGTGTGCCTCATCCAATAGGAGTTGAGAGTTCGATCCTTTATTGAGCAAGGCTTCATGGGATTTGTAGTCTGTTTTGAACTCCCTTTGTTTGATTTTGGCACGATTTTTATCAGTAAGATTTACGACTTGGTATGTGGGGGCCTGAGTTAGGTTTTACGACTGTGTTAGGCCTGCCTTTGTCTTCTGTCTGAATACATGAGGCCCAACACTGTGTTTTCTTAATGCCATGAATCGCACTGAAGGCCTAAACTTAAGCCATATACCAGATTTAAATACAGACAATGTAATAATGGCAACAGGCCTAAATATTTAATCCTCATTTGTGTTTTTAACTTACAGATTTATTGTACGTCTATTTTAAACTTAGATAAATTTTATTGCATTGAGGCAGAAAATTATAATACAAAAATAATTAAGGATCTTTCAATGCCCACAGCTTTCACTTAAATGTATGCTATTTTTGTGTGCATTTATTTTATTTATTTTTTTGGTTGCTAACTGCATATTTAGTTATTATCCACTAAAATATGTACATGTAATTGCATTTAAAATGTAATTAGCACAGTTACAAATGATTTGTGAGTTTTCACTGCAAAACAACCCCAAAAATGCAGCAAACTGCATTGCAAAATTTCAGAAAATCAGCAGCAAGTTCGGCCATTTTGTAATCCCAGCTAGCCAAATTACGTGGCCACTTCCTAACTACACCATAATTTGATGACCAAACTTTAGTTGTGGCAATGTAACTGATTACGTTGCGACAACCGGAAAAGTTCAATTCCTGTATTCGTTGGCACAACGTAACTTTGGAATGGTGCCAGTCCGTCATGACGACATTGTGGCAAGGTTGTGGATCAGTAGTGTCACGGGGGGACAAAGGATGACGGTTCAATGGTTTTATTAACAAAGTTCTCGATGTCAAGATAAGACGCACCTGGCATGCCAGCTCCACCCGTGAGACACGAGGGAGAGAGAAAAACAAACAACAGTATGAGCTGGCACAAATGCCGGAACTGTGACAAATAGTTTTGTTGGTAACCAGTTGGTATTTTATGCTTTGAATAATTATTCTATTGATAAACATGCAGTATTCTAACCTAATTTATGTCCTCATCTGCCCAACATTAATTTAGAGGTGTCAGGTGTATTTTGTTGATTCATGTCTTTTATTTTGAAAAGTTTAGTTCCTGTTCCCTAGTCATGTGATGTCTTGTTTTCCCTCCATGTTCATGTGTCATGTTTTCATTGGTTTATTGTTTAATTATCTTGTTATGAGTTCTGTTTGTTCATTGGTTTATGTTCTCCCATGTCTTGTATTTAAGCCCTCATGTTTTCATTGTCTGGTGGTTAAGTATTGAATGTGATGGTATGTGTTTGGTATGCTGTAGTCAAGTCATAGTCCAGTCTAGTTCATGTTCATGTTTTGGTTTGTAGTCAGGGTTATTGGTTCTCACTTTGTAAATAAACTGCACTTGGGTTCTTCATCTTCACGTCATCTTCGTCATTGTCATCATTGTCAGCAGCCAACAACGTTACAAGAGGCTATTTAAACAGTTGTGCATATGAATAATGAATGCAGACTCGAAGTTAATTTACTTCATTTATTTTGACAGTGAAAATGCAACAGTAAAAGAATTTGAATCACCTAATTTTGTCTTATTTTATCTTATTTTATTCCTATCTTAACACCTAAATTCAAACAAATCTCTTGTGTTTTGAAATAATTGATCAGTAAAATACACTGTCCTTTTAATTTCTCGTGTCTCTTATTATTATTATTTTTTTTTTTATCCTAATATTTCAGCATCATTTAACAATATGATTTTTCTGTTATTATTCTCTTATACTTATCAGCATTTCCTGGCAAATTATTCAGTTAAACAGCAGAACCAAAGTTCACAGTCATGTTTGAACTATGGCAAATAGAAATAGTAGTAATAGAAGAAGACACTCAGTCCTTCTTTGTAGCACCCATTAACCTTTTTTTAAAGTGAGGGTACTCTCTGGAAAATTTGGGGGAGTAACCAGTCCAATAGGTAACTTTATCTTTGCCATCAAGTTTATAATATTTACTCTTCAAATCAATAAATCAGCGGTTAGATGCTGGATTTACATTTAGACCCTCAGAACAATTTAGCCATGGGTATTGAACCCATGGATGGCAATCTGGAAAATCATAAATCCAATTGGTGGTATAAGACTGGAATCAACTTATCCAGAAAAATTTGAATCCACATTAGAAATGGCAAATCAGTAATAATTACCACCAGTCGTGAGAGCGGGAGAACCAATCGGATAAAAGCCCACCTCATTTTCAGTCTTCTTTTTCACTGGACATCCTCCTGCAGTATTAGCAGCTTCAATAAATCATCTGGCCAAGCCATCTGCAATGGTGAGAGACTTGTTCCAGAATGAGTTAGTGAACAACATCCACACAATGATGACAAAAGAAAGGGTAAAACATAGTTAGTATCAAAGACACACACAGAATAGATGCATGAATATGAAGTTATTTACATTCATGGTTGAGGAAGTTACAATGTTCAATTTAAACTTAACGTTTCTCCATGGGTTTCACTTACTACCAATTACCAATTCTTCCTTAGCATTATCAATAATTTTTTACAATCAAACAGGTCCAAGATATTTCTTAAATCTTCAAATCAGGATTTCTAGCATGAATAACATTTTCAGTTTTATGCACTTCCTAAAGAAGAAAACTTCAATTTTATTAGATATTAGAGCATCTGAGCAAAACTGTTTACAATGTTTGCATAGTTCTGCCTCCTTATTGAAGGTTGGGACTTTATTTTCCATTTTATCTGGCATAATAGGTCACAGATCAAACCCAAGGAAAAAGCAACACAATACTGGCAAGGCTGCCACACATAAAGATCAGGAGAACAGGTATTAGGAGCCGGTCAAACATCCAACATACAACACTTTATTGTCAGCACTTTTCAGTGTAACAGAGACATTCAACACCACTGCTTCTCAGCAGCACGAACACACTAACAGGGTGCTTTTCAGCTACACATAAACACACATTAACAAGGTGTTTTTCAGCTCCACATAGACATTGCATCTCTCTTTCTGAGTCTTAAATAGATGAGTCTAAAATAGATTTTATTTTCTGTAAATTGCATATATACTCCTCATTAGTTATGTAGCAAAGGTTGAGTCTCTCTATCTGGATCACAAATTCTACAATTTGAAGAATGACCAAACAACCTACATACAAAGTTACATACACAATACCTGACAAAAGACAATGGCAAACATGAGGGCTTAAATACACAGACATGGGTAACAAGACAACCAATGAACAGACGAAAATATAAACAATATAACAAGACTAATAAACTTAAACCAATGACAAACTAGAACTGATAACAAGGTAATCAAACAATGAACCAATGAAAACAAGACACATGAACAGGGGAAACACATGACAAGATCACATGAGGGAACAGGAAATCACATGACATGACAGGAACAGGAACTATACTTGAAAATAAAAGACATGAAAAAAACATGAACAAAACACATAAACGTCTCATCATACATTCCAGTCCCTCTACTAGGCTCATGAAATTCATTCACACTTTGTCCTTTGAAACAGGCTTATGCACTCATTCTTTTGTCCCTTTATTTGTTTAGGGCTCATATTTGTTCTCAGTCATACATTTCCATACACAATCACACTTCAGTCACACTTCACACACTTTCAGACACAGACACAAACACTCTCACAAACACAGAAACTTCCACACTTTTTACAAACACAAGGCCTTTGTACACACAGAGCTCTCAATAAAAAATACAATAAAATTCTAAAACGCAACTATTCTACCACCTCTCTTAGGTGACCTACCAAGCAGCCCTTCTCACTGATTCACTTGCTCGACAAGACGAAAAGCGGTATTAGTAGGATTAATACACAATAGAACGTTATCCGTAGGACTTTCTTTTCCTGCCTACCCATGCAGCCCTCTTATCGCTACACAATTGAGCGTTATCCGTAGGACTTTCTTTTCCTGCCTACCCGTACAGCCCTCTCATCGCTACGCAATAGAGCGATATCCGTAGGACTTTCTTTTCCTGCCTACCCATGCAGATCTCTTATTGCTACACAATAGAGCGGTATCCATAGGACTTTCTTTTCCTGCCTACCCATGCAGTCCTCTTATCCCTATGCAATAGAGCGGTATCCGTAGGACTTTCTTTTCCTGCCTACCCATGCAGTCCTCTTATCGCTATGCAATAGAGCGGTATCCGTAGGACTTTTCCTGCCTACCCATGCAGCCCTCATATCTCTAATTTTTGCATGCAAGTAAATTCTTCGAAATGCATTCGTTTCTTCTCATTTATAGCACTAATTAATGCACATATATCCTCTGCCTCTTTCAGACAGGTACCAGAACCAGTGCCTGGCTCTGTTCTAATTAAAACATTAGATCATCCCTGTAGTATCAATACACAATTTTTTTTCTGGGTCATTCACAGAAAGGGTCACACACAGAGATACAGAGATAGGCTGTAATTCTCCATTGATTTGCACTTTGTTTATTAAACTGAGTAAATGATAATTAAATCAATAAATGAATGATTAAATATCTAACATATTGAATAACATTCATAATGCAGTTATTCATAGTACATTGATTACACATTGTCATTTTTAGATCATTGCATATTACATACATATTAATTCAATTATTAACTGAATGATTAAATGAAATATTCCGTATGGAATGGTATTGTAGGAAGCTCTCATAGAAGACCGGGAGACTTGGATAATGTTTCAGCAGGATTCTTGATTGTAGAATATCTGGAGCATCAGTCTACATGTCAGAATGTGCTGTCTTGCACTGCAGTCATCAAGTCTAAACTAAGAGAGGCATATATCGTACTTTATAGGCAATCAGTGGGCAGTCATTATCCATATTGGCCTTTACACACAGGGGTGAAACAGAGGTGAGAAAATGTACCCCGACTGTATGCTCATATAGGCATAATCTAGATAAGTATCACCAAACAGCTTGAGGCCTTGTGAGATCCATATTCAGATTTATAGCAGTTGTCAGTTGAGGGCGCTATTTTGCTACTGTTGTGTTTGACAACCGTGAGAAGACGCACTACTGCTCTGCTGTTCAGTGACTGTCTGAATGCTATCTTTGAAGGGTGGGTTTTGGAAAGAGGGGGAGTGTCTAATTCAGCAGCTCAGTCTCACTGAAGTTGTAATATGTGGGAATTGAACTCACAAAATGTTTTACTGTATTTTAGTTACAAATGGTTGGCTGTTGAAATCCATTCCATAATGCACATTGTTTTTTGTTTTTGTTTTCTCTCTCTCTCTCTCTCTCTCTCTCTCTCTCTCTCTCTCTCTCTCTCTCTCTCTCTATCTATTGTCTATATATTCATTTGTATCCAGTGTTGAGTGCTATTTGATTACAACGTAATTAGTTACTGCTATCTATCTGCATTTAAGTCAGAGAGATGTGTAATGCATTCCATTGTAAATTCTTGTAATCAGATTCCAGTTACTGATTTTCAATTACTTTTAGTACATTGTAACCAATCTGTGTTACACAAGGCCATAATTTCACACCCCAGCCACTAGGGGTGTGAAAGTGCTTATTTGAAAACAGTGTTACACATACAGTATACAAGGGTTACACATAAAATGTTTAAAAAAATAAAAAAATAAAATAAAAAAAACATTTATGTTGAATACATTAAAACTTTAATTATGTTCTTATTTACGTCTGTTTGTGCTTGTGACCCCCCTAATGCACCCCCTAACAAGTCACTGTATGGGAGAAACGTTTAATGCTGAGTGCATGACTTGCGTGCAACAATGAACAAGGAGGAAATAGTGGAAAAGTGGTTTAGAATGTAACTGAAAAGTAATGTTATTACTGTAGTATTATTACTTTTTCAATGACATACTCTGTAAAGTAATCTGATAATGCTTTTAGACCCCGTTTGAACCTATTAAGATGGATTTCTGGTGATCCGATCACATGTGGTCAGTAGTAAATACAGGCAGGCGCAACACTAGGGGTGGGCAAGCTGGGCTTAAGCCCAGGATGTTTCAGGAAAAGCCCGAATGTTTTTATAACCTTGTACTAATCACAAAGTTTTCATGCACACAGTAAAATAAAATCCTTTAGAACAGCAATTATGCTTGCTGCACATCAAACAGTGTCTCCTTTTACATTCATTCACTCCTGACAAGAACCGCCCACTCATACAAGAAGTACTGACTGACATGTAAACTGACAAATTGTCGATAGTTACATACAATCCAGCCAATGAGATTTTAACTTTTGGATGTAATTACCTCGACTGCTTTAGACAGACAGTTTGTAGGTGTGCATTTATCTTAATGAGGAGATTTATTGGAATATTGAAATGGACATTTGAAAAATGGCACAGTTCAGCAAATTTTCATTTTTGGGTGAACTATTCCTTTAAGAACGAGGTATGGCGAATATGAAAAGTTTGTGTACTGTACTGTTAATGTGGCGTTTCACACGCGAGCTGTGAAACGGTCCTTATTATTGTTCATGGCGGCAGCTTCTCAGTCTCCGCCGGGCATAGGCATCTCAGTAATAACCCAAGTAACAAGATGTGGTGTAATTCAAACATCTTTACTAAATATATCACTGCTCTTCTTGCATACGAATCTCATGATATGAGGTTACCTGGACATCGCCTCTTTATTATCATGACTGGAAGATATTCAGAGTCATAACGTGCTATTTTCATGTTGATAATATTATGTTATACGATTAAACATTTTAAAATGAAATATTGCTTGCTTTGATGATGGTAAACAGCACCCTCATTTACATATTTTGAATGAATGAATTTTACACGTATATCGCTTTTCTGACACTAACCTCGAAGTGCTTTTACAAAGAGAACAGGGGACTCTCTTCAACTACCACCAGTTATCACTATATTTTAATATGATTATTCAAGTGTTTATCTACTATTAATTTTTGTATTGTATTACACTTATCAATTTAAGAGGTGAAACCCGTGATATGGCTGATACCTGAGCTGAGTTTAATGAAAGATTTTATTATTTGTATTATTTTCAGCATGTGGAGGATTGAGTTGAATGAGCTAACATCAGCAAAATTAACCTCTTTAAAACAAGGTAAATGCCTCAATCAGATGCATCCTATTTAAACATGAGATTCATCAATGTATCCACAACATTTATGGAACAATTTACATCTGCACAGTGAAGAGACGCACTAGTCAGAATATGCGTAACTTGCGTTGTGAATATGCGGTTTCCATAAGAAATATGCTGCACACAATGTATCCTTTCATGGAAAATTAATAAGTCTCTAAAGCATGAATTATTCAGAATACAGGCTAACTTCTAAAAAGTATATACTTCAATCTATACATTATTTCAGGAGCTCAGCATTTTCACAACAAGGACAGTATGTACATTTATATGGTATTTTTGATACATATTTACATTAGAAAATGTTTATTATTATTTTTTTTCGAAATGTTTGAATATTTGATTAAAGTCTGTTACAGTTTGACATTTATTTATGTATTTTTTTCTCTCATCATCAAGTAAAAGATATATTCGTTGACTAAAATTTGTAACACTTTTAGTGTACTGATTACTACATTTTCATCCCAACCCCTAGAGGGCACAAGGGAGGTTTTCTCCATGGACTATATTAGTGAGAGAGTTATTAGCAAAGAGCAGTGTATAAGCAGAAGCAAGGAGCTTGGGCTCTTCCTTGCCAAGTCTGTTATTTACCCTATTTTGAGGAACAAGGTTGTTCTAAATACTCAATGTAAGTGCCTTTTTTCCCTATTCCTTTTAATGGTTGTATTTTGAGTAAGTTCTTAGGCAAAAGCTTTCACTGATGGCTAGCATATCTCATTTTGTTTTGTTTGTATTTGAACGCAGAGTGGTTTGTTTGTGTGTTTCCCAAGACATCTCAAGAATTGGACTATGAATTTACTTTGAATCTGGATTTTGCTTTGGATTACCCACACTGCATGAGATTTGATTTTCTATATGGATTATTGTTCAAAGAAGTGTCGAACTTGTATTATTACAGGGGCTTCTCAAATGTTTAAACCCACTGGACCTCAGACGTGTGGTGAGGGATTGACTGCTCCATTGGCTTGTATATATTTTTTTGTATTTTATTTGATTCTTCATAAAGACATTCCAGAACTGTAAAGACTCTAATACAGATCTATTTGATAATAGATTTGTAAAACAGGAATTAGTAATTTGGTGTATATATGTATGGTAAAATCTATGCATTTAAAAAAAAAAATATATATATATATATATGATTTTTGTTTCTTGGTTGGATGACATGAAATGCTAAATAACTAATATAGCTTGGTTGATTACCTTCCCTCAATTTATGTGTCCTTAGTCTATGAATATTAATAAGTGTTACAAATTGACATTTTTGTCAGAGTAAAACTGACTAAAATAATGAATATGACATGTCGAAATATTGACTACTTTTAAAGGACATTTTTGTCAAATGAGGAACTATGACTAAAACGAAAAAATTTGAAAGAATGAACACTAGAACAGCTTCAGTTGATAAAGCTAATTAAACTGTAATAACAAAACTAAAAACGAGCATTAATGATGAGGATAAAATAATTTATTAAACATGAAAACAATTTGCAAAATAACAATTACAAGAAGTCAATTTCAGTACGTTTATTAAACATGCACAGAAACTTCACAGCACAACGTAGAGACTGTACACCACGATCGGTAAACACACGAGTAATGTACGATTCATAAAAGCATGACAACCCTACCAGACAAGTATAATAGCAGATAAACAACTTCGTCAAACAGATAACTGATAAACATCCATCCGGACTGCAGTGAGGCTCTCCTGAACTATGTGGCCGTGACTGACTGAACTGAACAGCATCCTCAGCCGGAACATGAGACAGCCGGAACTTCTTTCTTGTGTTTACGGACATGATGTAATGATGCAAAGAGGAACGACATAAACCAGAGATTTCATGCCAAATCCGACAGGACGGCTCAAAATACAAATCATTTTTATAGGCTTACTGTAGTGAATCCGGGTAAGGTAAGGACATTGATTTGAACATTGATTGTTTATGCACTTAATCAGTAATGGCAATTTGTTCATTTTTAACCAAAAAAAATCTTACATAGTGCAGCTTTAAATAATTTAGATGTTAATTAAAGAAGCACAAACCTCCATCATTTCATTTATGAGGATTCAGGTAGATTGCTGACTGTTGATTTACTCTGTAATGTGATTCAAGTTTACAGCTGTTATTGCTAAAACATCTAGGAAGGGATTATTGTGACACACTCTATGATCAGAACTGCGATATTATAAACATTGATCATCATCTCATATTCCTGCGCTGCTCCGAGTGAGTGTGACACGCTTCACTGTCACTGTCAGTCAGATCAATCAGTCAGAATCCTCATGGTAAACAAGCAGTGAAGGTTTGTGCTTCTTTAATTAACATCTATATGATTTAACAAGTAACATCCGTGAAAGCACAGAATATCTGCAGCCTTTTGCCATATTGTGATTTTAATGCAATTAATTGCACAGTCTTCATGGACCCCCCCCACTTCCTCTGGCTCAAACGCTTTGATTTACCTCCTGTCTCTTTAAAGCCCCCCTTTCCGAAAAGCCCAGTCTGCTCTGATTGGTCAGCTGGCCTAGTCTGTTGTGATTGGTCAACCGCGTAGAGCATGTGTCGGAAATGTAACGCCCCTTACCATAACTGAGTTTCAGATCCAGAGGCTTCCTGAGCAGCTGTAAACCCTATTGTAACTACATTAACAATGGTGTCGGTTTTGCCATACCAGTTCGAGCCCGATAATGAAAGTTTGGAAGAACAAGCCGATCGACCCGAACCACCTTCGCAAGCACGACTTGAGCAGGATGTTTCACAGTGGTAAGATTTAATTTTGTAGCTTTCTGACAAGTACACTGTTGATTATTGTGAACCTAACAACGCTTCAAGTAAAAGACACGTAGTGCATCTGTGTTAGTCATCTTTTGCTGGAATAGGTGTAGCCGAACTTTTTTCACCCGAGATATGAACAGAGAACAAGTTTACTCCCGGTTAGTGAGCAAGTTACCGTGGATAGCGGCCGTAACATTACAGCTTGTAATTATAAGTAAACCTCCACACTTTACCACTGATAAAGACTCTTTAGATCGACCATTTTGTTACACAGTTTTAGGTAAAAGCGGCCCACACTGAATAGTAAACCCTTACCAAAACAATAACGTTACATAGCAAGTTAGATGAGCACTACCGTGGATTGCAGATGTAAAATGACCATTTGTAAAAATAAATCCATCTCCACACTTGATCATTATTCATGATAGTAAGAACGACAAACAATCTGCATAATTCTACACCATTGTAGGTAAAAGTGGGCCAGCAGCTGATTAGTAAAATTATTTCAACACAATAACATTAGCTAGCAGGTTAGCAGAGGCCAACAGCTGTGCACTGGGTGTACACCGTAGCTACAACACAAAACTCCGCATTTGGACTCTCGGTAGCAGATAAATCCACAAATAATCAAGTATACTTACAGGTTGTGAACTTGAAGCGCCAGATTGTCAGAAGTGACCGTCTTGAAAATCGGGTAATGGTTGTGGTTGTACTGCTAAATAATTACAATAAATTTGAACCACTGATTCTTCAATTTGTTTGCCTTTGGAAGTCCAAACAAAGATGTTTTGCTTTGCAGTGAAGAAAACAAGCATCTTCTCGACATGGCGACAACACTAACCCAACTCATCCTGGCCTTGGCTATAACTACCTTTGTTTGAGGGCGGGCCAAATGTAGCCCTTAGGCAGGCATTATGCAAATGTTACATAGTGATGTAGATACTTTACGGAAGAAATGACTGGACTACAAACCAGGCGTTTCTTGTAGTTCTTGAGCAGTGTTGTCTGTGGGAGAGTATAACTCCCTTTTGTGTGGACTTCGTGCTTTGTAACTTTGCAGATCTTTTACTTGCACAAAGAGCTATGTTACACACTAAAGGAGAGGTAAAATCCCAAAAAGTACAATAGGGCCTCTTTGAAGTGTTTTTTAATGATTTCCCCTCACCATGTAAGCTAATACAGGGAGCACCAGGAGGGAGAGGGTCGAATGTCTGCTTGAAGCGCAAGAGTGAATCTGCACTGGCCAGGAGAAAATTAAAGTTCACTGAGGTTTAATTATTGTGCTATATTAATCGACTATATGAAATGCTGATATACTGTATAATGTATAGTAATGCTATGTGGGAATATAATCCTAATGGCAAATGTAATTTGTTGTCATCAGTTAATTTAAGTAGGGCCTACAATATTTAACTGGATAAGCATGTATGAATATTTTATTTAATCTTTTTTTTTTTTTTTTTTACAATTATTTTTTTAATTAATATTTGATACAAGTATATGTATACATGCCATAAAATCAGTGGACATATTGTAATTACAATTTGGGCAATATCTTCTGGTGTTTTCCAGTTAACTTTTTTTAATAATAGGATCAAATGGGCAGATTCAATTTTTATCAAGATTTATTGGCAAGAGAAACTTAACTGTGCATTGCTAATGTATTATTAGACACTATACACAGCGTGCCCAATTATTAGGCAAGTGAGTATTCTGATCTTATCATTATTTCCATGCACATTTTCCAACTCCAAACCATATAAACTTGAATGCTTATTGGATTCAATCATTTTCAGGTGGTATGTATTTGTGTAATGAGGGAGGGTGTGGCGAAAGTGACTAACACCTTATATCAAGGTGTGCTTAATTATTAGGCAGCTTCATTTCCTCAGGTAAAATGGGCCAAAAAAGAGATTTAACTGACACTGAAATGTCAAATATTGTAAAATGCCTTTCAGACGGATGCAACACTCTTGAAATAGCTAAACTATTGAGGCGTGACCACTGGACAATCAAACGTTATGTTGCGAATAGTCAACTGGGGCACAAAAAAACACATGGAAAAGAAAAGGTGAAAATTAACTGAAAAAGACTTGAGAATAATTAAACGTGAAGCTACCAGGAACCCATTATCCTCCAATGCTACCATATTCCAGAACTGCAACCCACCTGGAGTGTCCAGAAGTACAAAGTGCCAAGTGCTCAGAGACATGGCCAAGGTCAAGAAGGCTGAAACACGACCACCACTGAATATATTCAGTTGAAGCGTCAAGATTGGGCAAAGAAATACATGAAGACAGATTTTTCAAAGGTTTTATGGACAGATTAAATGAGAGTGACTCTTGATGGTCCAGATGGATGGGCCTGTGGCTGGTTCACTAATGGACACAGGGCACCACTTCGAGTCAGGTACCAGCAAGGTGGAGGAGGGTACTGGTATGGGCTACTATCATTAAGGATGAGGTAGTTGGACCTTTTCGAGTTGAAGATGAACTGAAACTCAACTCTCAAACCTACTGCCAGTTTCTGGAAAGTACTTTCTTCAAGCAGTGGTACAGGAAGTCCTCAGCATTTAAGAAGGCCATGATCTTTATGCAGGACAATGCTCCATCACATGCATCCAAGTACTCCACTGCTTGGCTAGCCAGCAAGGGCCTCAAAGATGCCCAAATAATGACTTGGCCCCCTTCCTCACCTGACTTAAATCCTACTGAGAACTTGTGGGCCCTTCTCATATGTGAGATTTACTGTGAGGGAAGACAATACACCTCTTTGAACAGCATTAGGGAGGCTGTGGTTGCTGCTTCAGCGAAAGTTGATCGTGAACAGATCAAGAGAAACTGACAGACTCCATGGATGGAAGGCTCATGGCAGTTATTGAAAAGAAGTGTGGCTATATTGGTCACTGAATATTTTTGAAAGGCCAAAAATGTTATTTAATTGTCATTTTGTGTTACTAATTTGTTGCACCTACTATAAAAATTGAGAATAAACAATTGAGTTGGGAGAAATTCTTTTTGTAATTTAGTTGCCTAATAATTGTGCACACTAATAGTTGCCTAATTGTGCACACTTACAGGTGCACCTCAATAAATTAGAATGTCGTGGAAAAGTTAATTTCAGTAATTCAACTCAAATTGTGAAACTCGTGTATTAAATAAATTCAATGCACACAGACTGAAGTAGTTTAAGTCTTTGGTTCTTTTAATTGTGATGATTTTGGCTCACATTTAACAAAAACCCACCAATTCACTATCTCAAAAAATTAGAATATGGTGACATGCCAATCAGCTAATCAACTCAAAACACCTGCAAAGGTTTCCTGAGCCTTCAAAATGGTCTCTCAGTTTAGTTCACTAGGCTACACAATCATGGGGAAGACTGCTGATCTGACAGTTGTCCAGAAGACAATCATTGACACCCTTCACAAGGAGGGTAAGCCACAAACATTCATTGCCAAAGAAGCTGGCTGTTCACAGAGTGCTGTATCCAAGCATGTTAACAGAAAGTTGAGTGGAAGGAAAAAGTGTGGAAGAAAAAGATGCACAACCAACCGAGAGAACCGCAGCCTTATGATTGTCAAGCAAAATCGATTCAAGAATTTGGGTGAACTTCACAAGGAATGGACTGAGGCTGGGGTCAAGGCATCAAGAGCCACCACACACAGACATGTCAAGGAATTTGGCTACAGTTGTCGTATTCCTCTTGTTAAGCCACTCCTGAACCACAGACAACTTCAGAGGCATCTTACCTGGGCTAAGGAGAAGAAGAACTGGACTGTTGCCCAGTGTTCCAAAGTCCTCTTTTCAGATGAGAGCAGTTTTGTATTTCATTTGGAAACCAAGGTCCTAGAGTCTGGAGGAAGGGTGGAGAAGCTCATAGCCCAAGTTGCTTGAAGTCCAGTGTTAAGTTTCCACAGTCTGTGATGATTTGGGGTGCATTGTCATCTGCTGGTGTTGGTCCATTGTGTTTTTTGAAAACCAAAGTCACTGCACCCATTTACCAAGAAACTTTGGAGCACTTCAGGCTTCCTTCTGCTGACCAGCATTTTAAAGATGCTGATTTCATTTTCCAGCAGGATTTGGCACCTGCCCACACTGCCAAAAGCACCAAAAGTTGGTTAAATGACCATGGTGTTGGTGTGCTTGAATGGCCAGCAAACTCACCAGACCTGAACCCCATAGAGAATCTATGGGGTATTGTCAAGAGGAAAATGAGAAACAAGAGACCAAAAAATGCAGATGAGCTGAAGGCCACTGTCAAAGAAACCTGGGCTTCCATACCACCTCAGCAGTGCCTCAAACTGATCACCTCCATGCCATGCCGAATTGAGGCAGTAATTAAAGCAAAAGGAGCCCCTACCAAGTATTGAGTACATATACAGTAAATGAACATACTTTCCAGAAGGCCAACAATTCACTAAAAATGTTTTTTTTATTGGTCTTATGATGTATTCTAATTTTTTGAGATAGTGAATTGGTGGGTTTTTGTTAAATGTGAGCCAAAATCATCACAATTAAAAGAACCAAAGACTTAAACTACTTCAGTCTGTGTGCATTGAATTTATTTAATACACGAGTTTCACAATTTGAGTTGAATTACTGAAATAAATGAACTTTTCCACGACATTCTAATTTATTGAGATGCACCTGTATATGCACCCAACGCTGATGATCAGAACTTTTTTATAGATCTTATGGGAAAGCTACATGCAGCTGGGATTCTTCAAGATATGGTTTTGGGTGGAGACTTCAAACTTTTAATGGATCCAGTCCTTGATCATAGTGATGCAAAGGTGTGTAGACCCTTTAGAGCAACGCTGACACTATAGAGCAGGGGTTGGCAACCTTTCTGACATGGAGTGCCATTTTTTTATTTTCCTGGTCAATGGCTGTGTCGATGAATTAAATGTAGTCATTTATTTTTCATTACAAATGATATTATCAGCATAACAGTTTGAATGAAAAATGTGTGCAACACCCGATGATATAATCATGATCCTGCATGTGGATTTTCACAGTGCATCTTGTGAAAGTGCTTTAATGAAAGAAAAACATCCTGGTTACTTTCGTAACCTCCGGTCCCTGATGGACGTTGTGTCGATGTAGTGACACTAGAGGTCACACTTGGGAGCCCCAAACACCTCTGATTTTGAAAAAAGGCCAATGGGAATTGGCGAGTGGAATTTGCATGCCACTCCCCCGAACATACGGGTATAAAAGGAGCTGGCTCGCAACCACTCATTCGGGTTTTGTGCTGAGGAGCCGAGACAAGGTCCTTGCCATTTCAGCGGGTAGTTCAGTATTGTGGCAAGAGGGACACAACGTCTCGTTCCCTCCATCAGGGAACGGAGGTTACAAAAGTAACCAGGATGTTCCCTATCTGTCACCCACTCGACGTTGTGTCGATGTAGTGACACTAGGGGTCCCTATACGAAACGCCACAATAAGCTGAACTGTGTTACATGGACTGGTGGTGCGAAAAGGGCAGACCGCTGTGTGCCTCGTAGCCAGTGCACCAGGCCATCACCTAACCTCCCCAATGGTCTTATGAGCGTCGAACGGTCCTTTGGGAACAAGTCGACTTGCCCAACAAATAGGGACAGGCTAGCCCAGCCGTGGCCTCTCTTCCTCTTTTTTTTCTCCCCAAAAAGATTGGAATTTTGCTTACCGGCTGGGGGCCATAAGTGTCTACGTCAGGGGGGTGTCACTCCCAAGGGGAAGACACCGTGGAGACCACACCCCGCCTGGGGGGGGGGGGGGTCATTTCGAGTGGAAATACGTCACATGGTGTTACCGAATCTTGTCGGAAGTATGTCATGTGAAGAAGTCCCATGGTATGTCCTATCCGAGAGGGGAGGAACTCTACAAACATGGTGACCGGGGGCAGAGGACCCTCTGCCCAAGGAAGACGCAGTTTACCAACAGGGAAACGATTTAGCGGCAGATATATCACATGGGGTCACCTATAGGGAACCAGCGCATGTGGAGCACCTACCCCCGTACAGGGCTTAGTTAGCACTTGTACTGGGCCGGCAGCGAGTTTCTAGGCAAACTCGCCCGCCACAGGGCTAAGGAGGAAAGTCATCCAGGGATCAAAACTTGTGAACACGACTGGGAGTCAAAAGTGCACGTCTTCATCTCAGGAGAGGGGAAAGGCGCTATACGCAAGCGGTACACCCGGCCAGCTGTCCTGGAACTCACCTGCTTGTACCTGACAATATATGGGATGAGACCAGCTCAACCCGGAGATTGTAGAACCTCGAAAAGGTGTTGGGTGTTGCCCAGCCTGCTGCTCTGCAGATGTCTGCCAAAGAGGCGCCATTGGACAGCCGCCCCTCCAGCCTCTCCTGCAGGAAGGAAAGCACCGATCTGACTGCGCATCTCTGGGGGTCTTCGCGTCGGGAAGAACACCACTTAGCGAACAGACGCCACTTCAAGGCATATTGGTGCCTCGTAGAGTGAGCCCTAGCCTGAGTGATCATGTCTACCACCGCGGGTGGTAGGCCACTTAGGTCTTCCGCGTCCCGTCCAAGGACCAGATGTGGAGATTCCAGAGGTCTGGTCGCGGGTGCCAGATGGTGCCCCGTCCCTGGCGTGACGACATTAGAACTTCCTAAATTGACGAGTGATCAAAAAGACTTTCTTGACTTAGATATTACTTTGGAGGAGCTTGTTGAGGTAATTAAAGCCTTGCCAATATAAGGCACTGGGGCCAGATGGTTTTGCAGCAGAATTGACTTATGTCACGGAACTGGCTCCACTCATGTTAGAAATTTACATTAAAGTCATCACAGAATGGTCATTAAAGAATGGTGAACTACCACCAACCATGATGCAAGCCCTGATCACTCATTCTTAAAAAAGATAAAGACCCAAATGAATGTAAAAGTTATCGTCCAATTTCCCTGATCCAGTTAGATGTAAAAAATATTGTCTAAAATTCTGGCTTAGATAAGCAGAGTAATTCTATTATACATATAGGTCAAGTGGGGTTTATTCGTGGTCATAGTTCTTCTGATAATATTAGCTGTTTTATAAATATACGTAGTCATATTCAGTAGCGTATGATCAGACCCTGATTACTGCCATCGCCCTTGATGCCGAGAAGGCATTTAATAGGAAGGAATGGTACTATCTTTTTAAGATTTTGGAAATTTATGGGTTTGGGAATACTTTTATTGGGTGGATTAAGGTTGTTACTTTATAAACAATCGTTGGTGGCAGTGCAAACAAATGGATTAATTTCAGATTTATTTTTTCTCTTGGTAGGGGAAACCGGCAAGGCTGTCTCTCTCCCCTTTTTTGTTCTGTCTTGCCCTGGAATATTAGCAGCCGCAATAAGAAAAATAGGATGATTTTCCTGGTATTGTAGCAGGAGGCATGGTGCATAAACTTCTATTCTACGCAGATGATCTATTATTATTTGTCTCCGACCTTAGAAGAACTATGCCTATTCTCCATAAAATTAAAAATTCTTTCTCCAAATTTTCAGGATACAGAGTGAACTAGTCTAAATCGGAAGCTCTTGCTCTGACAGCATAATGCCCTGCCACGGCTTTCCAACCTGGTGCTTTTCAATGTCCCAAGCAAGGCATTAGGTATTTAGGCATTTTATTTCCAGAAAATTTGAGGATTTAGTTAATTAATTTTCGCCCATTAATGAAAAGTTTCTCATGTGATGTGGATAGGTGGGCATCACTACATCTGTCTATGGCAGAGAAGGTCAATGTTATCAAAAATAAATTTTATCCCCAAATTCAATTATCTACTACAGTCTTTCCCTCTAGAAGTTCCGCTTTCTTATTTAAAACAATTTGATAGAATACCTAAGCCTTTTATTTGGAATGGAAAAAGACCTCGGTTGCATTTCAGTAAGTTACATAGACCAATTGGGTTTAGGCCTCCCCAAAATGTTGTTTTATTACTATGCTTTTAGTCTCAGACACCTGGGTCATTGGTCTCTTCCACCTGAGAGAGCCCCTTCCTGATACAGCATTGAACAAGCGGTCCTTGCCCCAATCTCACCATTGCAAAGTCTTTTTATCAAATTGCCTAGAGAACTAAAAATGCATCCCATTATTTCACACTTACAGGCAGTATGGACAAAGGTTTCCTGCATGTTCAGTTTTGATACGTACCTAAATGTTTCCTCAAGCATATGGCTGAACCCCAAATTGTGTATTAACAAGTTCCCCTTTTTCTGGAAAGAATGGATGGAGAGAGGTGTTGCTACACTTAGTGACCTTTATGAAAACGGAGCTTCGAGATCATTTGAAAATAAATTATAACACAGCAATTTGAGATTTTCAAGTCTCCATTTTTCAGGTATTTACAGTTGTGCCATCTACTTTGTACTATTTTTTGTGGTAGTACACAGCCCCCTAAAGTTGCACAGCCTTTTGAAATGGGCATGAAGCATCAGTGTATTTTTCCTTGTTGATTCAGAGCCTTGGTGACGGGGCCTTAACAGCTTTTAAGAGGTTATGAGAAAGAGATTTTAACTTGGTATTGGAATGGGAGTGGGAAAGAATAAAGAAAATGTTAAAACTACAGTGGTGGCCAAAAGTGTTGGCACTCTTGGTAAATTTGTGCAAAGAAGGCTGTGAAGAAAAATCTGCATTGTTTATCCTTTTGATCTTTTATTCAAAAAATTCACAAAGATTTAAACATTAATTGAAGTAAAACAATTGAAAGTGGAGTAATATCTCATTATTAAATAAATATTTTTCTCCAAAACACGCTGGCCACAATTATTGGCACCCCTAGAAATTCTTATGAGTAAAATATATCTGAAGTATATTCCCATTCATATTTTACATTTTTTAGTACACCTGGGTGACTAGGAACATGAAATTGTTCAGCCATGACTTCTTGTTTCACAGGGGTATAAATATGAGGTAACACACAGGCCAAATTCCCTTGATCATCAATCACAGTGGGCTAGACTAGAGAATACAGTTCTGATATGTGGCAAAAGGTTGTTGAGTTTCACAAAATGGGAAGTGGCTATAAGAAAATAGCCAAAGCATTGAACATGCCCATTTCCACCATCAGGGCAATAATTAACAAGTTCCAATCAACTGGAGATCTTAAGAATTGGCCTGGAAAAGGATGTGTGTCTATATTGTCTCCATCCACAGTGAGGAGGATGGTTCAAGTGGCCAAAGAATCTCCAAGGATCACAGCTGGAGAATTGCAGAAATTAGTTGGGTCTTGGGGTCAGAAAGTCTCAAAAATATCAGATATCACATACATCACCACAAGTTGTTTGGGAGGGTTTCAAGAAAAAAAAAAGCCTCTGCTCTCATTTATCAACAAACTCAAGAATCTTCAGTTTGCCAAACACTACTGGAACTTCAAATGTGACTGGGTTCAATGGTCAGATGAAACAAAATAAGAGCTTTTTGGCAGCAAACACCAGAGAAGAAGAAGGACCCAATGCCCACAGATAAATGTGGTGCTGGATCTTTAATATTGTGGAGCTGTTTTTCTGCCAGAGGTCCTGGGCATCTTGTTCGGATACAAGGCATCACGGACTCTATCAAATACCAACAGATAAAAAATCGAAATCTGGCTTCTTCTGCCAGAAAGCTTACAATGGGCCCTGGTTGGATCTTACAGCAGGACAATGATCCAAAACTAACATAAAAATCAACACAAAAATGGTTGACTGACCACAAAATCAAGGCTCTGCCATGGCTATCCCAGTCCCCTGAACTGAATCCCATATAAAATTTGTGGGGTGAACTGAAGAGGAGAGTCCACCAACATGGACCTCTGAATCTGAAGGATCTGTAGAGATTCTGTATGGAGGAATGGTCTCAGATCCCTTGCCAGGGACTCAGCAACTGGACTCCCTCTAGATTGTTTAGGCTTTGTTTAAAAGACACACCAACCTGCTGGCGATTTCAGAGGATGGATACATAGCCCATGCTATGTGGTTCTGCGCTAAGATTCAAGAATTCTGGGTAAGAGTCCAGAATTGTATCTGTGAGGCTCTAGATACTCAAATTTCATTCTGCCCCAGACTATGTATATTGGGTGATGGGGTGGTTATTAAACTAGGTGACAAGTATACACAAAGATGGGTCCAAATTAGGGATGCAACTACACTATTTTTTTCTATTCCGATCTGATTCCTATACCTGAACTCTCAGTATCGGCCAGTACCAATCCCGACCCGATACCAGTGTTGTTGTTTTCTTAATGAGTTTAGAACATCTATAATTCACTGTGTGGAACTGAGTGGGACTACTCTTTGTGTAAAGAAACAAAAACCTCTAACAATACATTTTATATTTCAGTATAAAATAGGAAAACAAAAAACAATTAAATAAGAGCATGTGCAAAACTTTGTTAACTAGTATGCAGGATGCAGCAGCAAAAATAGCAGTAATTCCAGTGAAAGTTTTCAGTAGAAAAGAAGCCAGTTCTCTTTACACATTTTAACTTGTATCTGGACTTGTAAATGATTTCAGATCTCTCTTCCTCTCTCTCTCTCTCTCTCTCTCTCTGTATTTATTTATTTCATTTTAGTTTTATTAGTATATCAATCCACTTTTCAATTACACAGTCATTTTTGGAACGCAGTTTTTTTTTTAATATATATATATTTCTAATAATAATAATAATAATAATAATTTTACTATACATTGGTAATACATTTCAGTTGTAATTTCTTAAGGCTTTTAATTTGATTTCAGCTTTTATTTTGAAAGTCTGGCACTGAGCGCTCCAGGAAGTCTGTGTTTGAGTGTTCTTTGTAGGCTAATTAACAGTAGTGTAATACGCATCTCATTCAAAATCTGGTAAAATGCTTGTCCAGTGCCGTTCTCAATGCATGTTATAGGCGGACCGAACTATTGATCATCTACATCTGAGATGGAGTTTGTGTGGAGCAACCACATATTGCGCTGAGCAGCGCATCACGAGCCTCTGCACGTGGTGCCACTGCCAGAGACTAAAGTGTGCATGCTGACTGTATATTTATTATTAAACACAGCCTTTTTTCAATTCAAAAGATTTTTGATGACTGCAAGAGGCTGAATAAAATACACAAGTTATATGGACTACTTTAATGGTGATTTGAAGGTCATTCTTTGAGCTCGACAGTAATGTCAATGACCAACATGCGGTATCGGATTTGGATCGGTCTCATGTCAGTATCTGACCCGATACCGATCCAGGTATCGGTTCGGTGCCATCCCTAGTCCAAACTAGTGTAATGATTGCTGTAACACAATTTTTGTTCCTGGGTAGTAAGTGTTATTTCCTGATTGCTTATGCCTCAAAAGAATAGAAATTGGCTATTATTCGCCTTGCTCCTCCGAGATGCTCATCTTGATTAATTCAAGGAGAACATAGGAGCGTACTCGAAGGAGCAAGGCAAGCACTTCCATCAGGATATACTGGACTTTGAATGCCGCTACCAAGGATAGTATAACGAGAACATGATGGGAGACTACGTTTGGGCGCTGATTCGTGAAAGTGATTTACAGTATAAACGCAAATCTCAAAAAACTACTCACTTCTAAATCTTTTGTAGTCAATTTTGTATTACTTTAGTATAAATACATGTTAATTTGGATTCATATGTTGTTTTTTTCTGACTTTATGTGAACGAAAAGACACATTCACCCATTTTCTCATTGGGGTTGGGGTGGGAGGGGGATGTGGAATTAATGGGGGTTAAAAGGGGAAAATTGTTAATTCTGTTCATTTATGGTGTGCTTTATTTTGTAATACATTATTTTGCTTTATATTGTATTTATTTGGGAATCAATAAAAATCTTAATGACAAAAAAAAAAAAAAAAAAAAAAAAGATGGTTAACATCTCTGTACCCTATACCCTTCAAAGACTTTACCCTCCACTGTGAGTGCTTTGGAGGGCTGAAAGTTGTAAGGGTCAAAAATAGTGGACATTTTATTTTATTTGAAATTCTGTTTGGAATGACCCTACAGTTTGGCTACCATTAATATTCTTCCAAGGAAGTGCCCTGCAAAGGCATCATTTATGCTTACAAAGTGGCCGAAAATCCCTTAGAATACATTATTCACTGAATGTTCAAATGAGCTGAGTTTGTTCAGGAATGCTACTGTGTTTTTTCTGACTGTATGACCTGTAAAAATGTGTAACTTCAAGCATTACAAATATTTTAAACTTTCAGACAAGGTTTTGTCAAACCAACATTTTAGTTTGTCTTGACAAAGTGACAAACTTTACGTATTTAGTTTAATTAATACTTTTGTGTGAAAATATAATATCAATGTCTTATTTTTTCCAACCACCTAGGTCGTTATTATTATTATTATTATTTTTTATGTAATTTTATTTTGCAATGTATAAGCATGTTGTCATAGCAATGAATATTATAATGAATGTTTTGATCATCAGCACCTAAAGAATAAAACTTGGAGTGGCTCAAAATTTTTAAATTAGAAACATGGAGGCCAGGGGCTCACAGGGCCCTTGTATAGGCTGTGGGGCCAACATGTTTATGCTTATATACTGTAAACATTTGTTTTCAGAGCTGAAGAGCCGTGAGACTTTGTAGCCCAGGGCCCCCACTGGGACCTGGTTTTCAAGGGCCCCTGGGCACTGGCCCAACTGGCCTAGTCTGAAATATATTTATGCTCCTGATCCGCTATCCTGCAAAACAGAGATGTTTTTCTAAATAAACCAACAAACTAAAAATCATGCAGTCAGTGTTCTATACATTATATATAAATTGCTTTGACGTAGTGAATAAAAAGTGTCTGCAAAAAATGAATATATGCAAATTAAATTACTTTCTCCAGGGGTGCAAAGGTGGAGTGGCTTGTGCCACTGTAGCCACCCCCCTGTGCACGTCCCTGCAGATTATGCGAATTAGGGCTGGGCAATATGACGATGTTATCGGATGTCAACGATGTCTTACAAAGATTCCTATGCCGATTGCAAACAGATGATGATCGACAATATCGGGAAATGGCAAAACCATGGATCTGAGAAGCTGGCAAATATATTAAACAGTGGCCAGGGTGTGAAACTAGCACCTGGCACCCACAAAATACAACGAGGCTGAATCCAGTTCACAAGCTCCTGTCCAAATGTATTTCATGCAAGGGTAATTTTGCTCATCTACCTGCAACAGGCGGGTGACCTGTAAAAACGTCTCAGACTGACACATGACAAGAAATGCTCTTAGACACAAAGACACATGCTTGAAGTAACACACTTTATTGTATTTCTAAGAACAGACAAAAGAAAAGCCGTCAATGCTTGTGTCTGATTCACTGTTCGTTCAGAGGTGTGCAGCAGGAACCTGTCATGTGAAACAAGCGCATGTCGGCTTGCAGTTTTTTTTTTTTTTTTTTCTCTCTGTCTATGGGAATGCTGCAAATTATCTCTGATCATCACGGGAGTTGCTGTGAGTTTAATGTGTGTAGCAAATTAGCTTAAAAAGGGAATTATTTATAATTAATTATAACTGGTTATAATTAATAATAAATATTTAGATTAGGTCTTAGAATTAACTGTAGCAGAATCGATATTACAACTACTTGATCTGTCCGTCCACCGAGCAGACAATTTAATTATTCATCAATTCTAGGAAGATTACTTTCCTGGCCAAGGAAGAATAGCCTTCCTACTTATACAGTGCTAGCAGTAGTTTAGCATGTAGCAAGGAGCAACATTCAGTGACTTTGAATTGTGAGCGGAACACAGAGACAATCAATTGTGAATATAAGGGATTTAATAAATGAAACTATAACTAACATACAAACAAACTAAGCAAAACATACATATATAGAATGAAGGAAAGTAAGGAAAGGAGAGAGAAGAGCAAAGAATGGCAGTATTTCACATCAATTAACCACAACTTAAATGAGAATCATCAGAGGCACAATTCACCTTAAAAGGGGTTCAAACTTAAATGCTCATCTAATCAGTTGTAAATGGTTACTTGCATTGGTTTGTTGCTGAATAAGAGTCTTGATGCGGTAGACGAGGTTCTCGACGATTTCTTTAGGAGTGAGTTGAAGAAGTCCACAGCAAATCCACAAAGTTACTTGAAGGTAAACACTGCCAGAAGGTTAAACTCAAGAGGAGAGTTTTGGAGTGTGTTGGCCTCAAGAAGAAGAGTTTTGAGCGATGATTAGTCTGCGTTCTGGAGTTTTAATAGTTCATTGCCGCACCCATTTTGTGGGTGGAGTGGCCAATCAGAGGCATGCATTTTGAGCGGGAGAGACATCCTTTGTCTCCGTTTATGGCCCATTCGCATTTTATTGCTGATCAGGACCGCTAGTGCAGCTTTTAATTCAAAACATAGTAAGAATTGTTCGATGCGTTTCACGATCACATGGTGTACATTATTGTGTGAGAAATAAAGAGAAGATCATTTTGATACCAAGAAGGTAACCTCCAGACGATATTAAAGCAGAGATACACTCATACACTTGAATATAGGCATTTAACGTCTAACTAATACAAGTAAAGGGTTTTAACTAAGTTAATATAATAGGGGAATATACATACAACACATGCATATAGCAGATACATTTATAACTGCTTACCATGGCCTAAATAGAGATAATGTCTTTAGGTGTGTGTGTGACGTGTATTGGAATTACTGGAGACAGACAACTGCTCTGGTGCCTGGCACGGGGGTCACCCCCCTTTCTGTGGAATGTGTTTGAAGCTTGATGGAGACACTCCAGAGGCGACCTGTTTTAGCGTCCTTTTGATAGTGATAAAGACCATCTGCAATTTAGCACCCATATAAATGTAAACGTGGAGGCCAGGTCAGTAATTTATATGCAAATGTCAAAAGGCTAAAAGGGTTTTTTTTTTAAACAAAGTGTAATTAGCCATCACTGATCTTACACAGACGTTACATGTGCTTTATTTCCTTGTTGGGCCTCATGTATTCAGATAGAAGACAAAGGCAGGCCTAACACAGTCGTAAAAACCTAACTCAAGCCCCCACATTCCAAGTCGTAAATTATACTGATAAAAATTGCGCCAAAATCAAACAAAGGGAGTCCAAAACAGACTACAAATCCCATGAAGCCTTGCTCACCAAAGGATCGAACTCTCAACTCCTATTGGATGAGGCACACAACAGAACGCACCTCAAACCATGACATCATCAGGAGTAGAAATACCTCTGAAATGCTTCCTGGATTTGCTTCCAGTAACTTTGTTCGTCCTGTATAGATGCAGTTCATCGCTGCTCTCAGGTGCAACCTCGTGGCACAAGGAAGTAATGTCCGACTTGAAACTGTGGCCATACAATCTCCATCTCGCTGGATGAGTTGAGATTACTCTGTGTTCAACTGAACACTCTAACGTATCCGAAGGAGACCGCCGAGTAATTCGCATCTTCACCCGTTTGCCTACAGAAGTGAAGAGATTAAAGATTTCTCTTCCATCTTCAATCAAGTCGACATTTCTGAGTTCTCCGCCAGCCCGCCGAGAATCAACAGCCGTACCGCCCACCGACAGAGCGAGGAAACGGCCTCCCGTCATCACCCGAACCTCAAGGAACCGGGTCAGAGTTAAAGCACGGAGGAAAACACATTCTAGCTGTGTCCTCATGCGATTCAAGTAAGAGGATTACGTCTGGGCAGAGATAGAATATTATAGTGTGTTATTCTTGTGTTTCAAGGTTTTTGCTTGTACAGTTTACAGACTGCCATGTCCGCTCATTATTAATACTCAGGGTATTAATTATCACAAATTTGTTTTGCTGTATTGTGGTCCAACCAAATTGGACTGTTGTGCAATTTCGCCATCGCGGGTGAGACCGGTAAACTGAATTCATCCATTAAAGAGTCAAAGTACGCAGGACTGTTTACGAGCCGTCCACCGCGTCGCTGAGCAATGAACTAACAGCTGCTTTCTCTCCCACGATCGCGAAATCGGCTTTAGGGCTGTCACTTCTCTCTCTCTCGTACTAAACACACACACGCACGCAACCCCTCACAAACATTCTGGCACACATGTTTGGCTCCTAGATAGCTTAATGCTAAAGCCCAGCTTTGTCCCTAAGCTATCGTACAAGCGGATACACACGGTAACTGTTAGATGCCATTGACTGGTTTCTCGCTGCCCCCATTCGCGGTCATATTCCCTGGCCGGAAGTCTCATGAGACATACTCCCCACAAGAGTCACGTCCGCCATTTTGTGCACGTCCCTCCGTACACACACACACACACACTGTCACACACACACCTTATGTGTTATAGGATTATTTTTATTTCCATATCTAATCATATCACTGTTTAGTTTGTAGTTGTAAGCCGGAAGTTTATTGACTGCATTGTATTAATTATTAATTGATATTTCTGCATAAATAAACTTTGTTTATATTACAAAGAGAAGTGTTTTGGTTTGTTTTGCATACGCCTGTGTCATGCTGATGGGATGTCAGTGCTCGTATTCAGACCTTCATTCATTGTTTTTTTTCCCGAAAATCTATATGTTTTGGATGTCGATTTTCCTAAGAAAACAATCTAATATTGAGACTGTTTTACTATCTGGTTATTAGTCCCTGATTCCAGGGTGGTGCCCCGTCAATGTTAATCCTTATTAATATTCTGTTGATTTTTGATAATTGATAATTATCTTTGATGATTGTTGAATTTGAATGATCAATAAGCTAGTGTTAATTTTAATTAATGCTTCATCGATGTTAACAATTAACGATTATCTTTGATAATTGTTGATTTAAAGGATTAAAAAAAACTAACATTGATTCTCATCAATGTTCTATTAATTTTAATAATTAATATTAAACATGTAGCGTGCCATTAACATGGCACACTACATTTACTGGAGCCCCATATGAGGTTTTAATGAGTTAGATTCAATTATTTAATTTAAATATGAATTAATAACTAAATAAATAATTATTAATTATTTCTGATAGTAACACTGATCTAAACAACCAGTAAAGCCCTACATCCTCATGGTTGGCATGCATTGCGGATGTAAATGGAGCCATTGGAGATGATAAATGTTTGGATTTGGGGAGGTGGTTTAATAAGATTTTTTGATCACTTCGTTATTTTATTGCTATTTTCATTTAAAGTGCAATTGAATTTAGAAATGTCTTTTTGTTTATATTTTTTGTATTTCAATAAATGTATAAAAAAGTTTAAAGCAAAATCAGTAAAGCTAAAAAATTCACCTGATTCACCGTTTGCATGCAGCGCAAGCCTGTCATGTGGAACAAGTGCATGTAAAGAGTTTTCACTCTTTTTTTTTTTCTCTGCTTTTTCGTCTGAAACTGTTTGCAAGAATAATGTCCTCTTTGAGAATGCTGCAAATTATCTCCGATCATCTCGGGAGGTGCTGTGAGTTTAATTCGCTTTATTTCCACACAGGTAACATGCATTATGAACGCAACTCTGCGGGTTCAGTAATATATATCTTTGTATTAAATAAATAAAGACGAAAGTGATTAAATCATAAAGTAATGCAAGACATGTTCACCTTGAACCTAAAATTGAGTTTTATTTTATTTTCATTTGGCAGCATTTACTGTATTAGCAAAATGCAGTACAAACACAAATTCGATAAGAACACATTTGGCAGCATTATTTTTGGAACACAAGGGAATTTATTAGGCTTATTTATTTTGATTATTATTGTCTTTACATCTATAATTGTCTTTAGTTCTTAATCTGTAGGCTATTAGTAATTTAAAATTTTTTGTTGTGGACAGATGCTTGCGTGATGGCAAATGGAGACGGTATATGTTTGGATTTGGGGAGGTGGTTAAATACAATTTTTTTGATCACTTCGTTATTTATTTTCATTTTTTTTTTTTATGTTTTTTTTTTTTTCCATTTAGTTTAAAGTGCAATTGAATTTAGAAATGTATTTTTTTTTTTTTTTTTTTTTTTTATAAATTAACATTTTTAAAGCAAAATCAATAAAGCAAAAAAAATTAGCAGACCCTAGGCAGGGGGTTTACGGTGTAATCGTATCAATTATCGCTCAAATATTTTTTACATATCGCCCAGCCCTAATACAAATGATTGGGTGGGAGGTGCTGCATCCATGCCCTCACTCACAACACACAGTGGACACTAAACAATCTAGCCAGCTGTCTAAACTGAATTATACATACAGACACTCAAAAAAATTTCATTCAGCTGTATATAGTTTCAAATTTTAATGCACACTTACAAAGAGCACTAGAGTATAGCTTTGTTTTAAGGATTGTAAACTATTCTCATACTATTAAAATGTGTCAGTGCTACAACGACACCCACCCCACCCCAAACAATACAAACCTCTTGTCTGAAGAACAAGATATTTATCTAAAATACTAAAAAGCTGTGTAATCGGTAGCAACAGCAGGCATATGCAGGGCTCGAGTTAAGGGTGGAATCGAGGGGATGCCACCAAAATCTCTCTTTTTTTTTTTTACCAAATGAATAATAAAATACAATAAAAGACAATAACGGCTGTATAATATGGCCATGTGTAGCATTAGCACCACACATCTTGTGCATATGCAGAATGTATACATTACAGATTTACATAATCTACTGCATACAGTATAAAAAACTTTAAATCATTATTATGACTCATGTGGATTCCATTAATAAAATAAGGCAGAAATCTTCAGCATGTAGCAAATAATAGCTGCAGTGACAGCTCTGTCTTTTCTATAACAACTTTCTAAACATTTAAAAAATACAAAAGCCTTGAATTTGGAAAATATAGACAAACCATATTTTACTGAAATAATTTATGTATTTACCACATGTTCCATCAGTTAAAATGGTATTCATGCTTTATATGGAAGTTATAAGGATAATATGGCATTGTATGGGGAACTCCCTGTCATGTGGCCTATGAGGTGAGCATGATGCATGCATGTACTACACATTTTAGGCTATGAGAGTGTCCTTTAGGGATTCAGAATACATAATTTAGTGGAAAATGAAATTACAATGGAACGACAATTCTTTCTGAAGGTAGAGTTAATGTGCTCATTCACATGCATATGATTTTAAGATGATTTTTTATTGTGATTTAAGTAGGAGCATTTACATTTTTTTTTTCTTTTTTTTTTTTCTTTTTTTTTACTAAAACAGCTTATAATGTTAAACTGATCCTTCTCTGTGATCAGGGCAGGGATGTCACGCCTGATAGTATTCACCATTTCTACAAAAACTGGATCTCTAGACAAGACACAGAGATGTTACTGGATGACAAGACCAACCAGCAGATCCAGGAAACAGTGAGCTGCTCACCTCTGCCCAGGAGTAGCCACATATGCGGCTATGCCAAACTCAACAATGCCCACTCATGGGGCAGCAGCCTTTCCAGGTATGCTAAAAGCATTGTAACATTTGCAAGGATGGCATTGAAAATGTGAGAAAGGGGTGGGCTGGCATAAAAAAAAAACAAAGTTTTGTGTTGATTAATTATTCAATTTTCAACCACGAATTTTAAAGGATTAGTTCACCCAAAAATAAAACTTTTGTCAAAAGCGATTTACCCTCAAGTTGTTCCAAAACCACATGACTTTCTTTCTTAGGTGGAATACAAAAGGATAATTCTTAATGAGTACCCTAGTCAGTCTGTTTAATACATTGTCAGTTGACTCACATTAAAGCTTAAAAAGGAACCAAAAGTATTATAACGTCCTGGTTACTTTCATAACCTCCGTTCCCTGATGGAGGGAACGAGACATTGTGTCAATGTAGTGGCACTATGGGTCACTCTTGGGAGCCCCAAACACCCCTGATCTTTGAAAAAAGGCCAATGGGAATTGGAGCTGGTATGCAACCACTCATTCAGGTTTTGTGCTGAGGAGCCGAGACAAGGTCCCGGCCATTTCAGTGGGTAGTTCAGCGTTGTGTCAAGAGGGACACAATATCTCGTTCCCTCCATCAGGGAACAGAGGTTACGAAAGTAACCAGGACGTTCCCTATCTCTCACTCACTCTACGTTGTGTCGATGTAGTGATGCTAGGGGTCCCTATACGAAACGCCACAATAAGCTGAACTGTGTTACGTGGACTGGCGGTGCGAGACGGTCAGACCGGTGTGTGCCTCGTAGCCAGCACACCAGGCCATCACGTAACCTCCCCCAATGCTCTTATGAGTGTCGAACGGTACTTCGGAAACAAGTCGACTGCCCAAAAAATAGGGACGGGCTAGCCCAGTCGTGGCCTCTTTTCCTCTTTTTTTTTTCTCCCCAAAAAAGAGTGGAATTTGTTAACCGACTGGGGACCATTGATGTCTACATTGGGGGGTGTCACTCCGAAGGGGAAGACACCGTGGAGACCACACCCCGCCAAGGGGGGAGGGGGGGTATTTTGAGTGGAAATACGTCACATGATCTTACCAAGTCTTGTTAGAAGTATGTCATGTGGAGAAGTCCCATGGTAGGTCCTACCTGAGAGAGGAGGAGTTTCTACAAACACGGTTACCGTGGCCAGAGGAACCTCTGCCCAAGGAAGATGCAGTTTACCAACAGGGAAATGATTTAGCGGAAAATATCACATGAGGTCACCTATGGGGAACGAATCACATGTGGAGCACCTACCTCAGTACAGGGCTTAGTTAGCACATGTACTGGGCCGGCAGCGAGTTTCTCCGCAAACTCGTCTGCCACAGGGCTAAGGAGGAAAGTCATCCAGGGATCACCATTTTGTGAACCTCAAAGGAGGGAAAGGCACTAGGCGCAAGCGGTACACCTGGCCAGCTGTCACGGAAATTACCTGTTTGTACCTGACAAAACACAGGACGAAACCGGCTCAACCTGGAGATTGTAGAGATTGCAAAGGTGTTAAGTGTTGCCCAGCCTGCTGCTCTGCAAATATCTGTTAGAGAGGCGCCATTGGTCAGGGCCCAGGAGGCCGCCACACTCCTAGTAGAATGGGCTTGTAGCCCCACGGGGGCGGCACGTGCTGAGCGTGATATGCCATCACGATGGCGTCAATGACCCAATGGGCGATCCTCTGCTTGGAGACAGCACTTCCTTTCTGCTGTCCACCAAAGCAGACAAAGAGCTGCTCGGAGTTTCTAAAGCTCTGCGTGCGATCCAAGTAGTTGTGTAAAGCGTGCACTGGACACAGCAATGCCAAGGCTGGGTCTGCCTCCTCCTAGCGCAGTGCTTGCAGGTTCACCACCTGGTCCCTAAATGGGGTCGTGGGAACCTTGGGCACATACCCCAGTCAGGGTCTCATGATCATGTAAGATTAGCCCAGACCGAACTCCTGGCACGTTTCGCTGACAGAGAACGCTTGCAGGTCCCCTACCCTCTTGATGGAAGTGAGCTCAGTCAGGAGGGCAGTCTTGAGAGAGAGTGCCTTAAGCTCGGCTGACACCAGGGGCTCAAAGGGGGCTCCCCGTAGACCCCGGAATGAGACACGGTCTGGAGGGATTCAACCTCCTAGTGCCTCTCAGGAACCTGATGATCAGGTCGTGCTTTCCTAAGGACTTACCGTCCACTGTGTCATGGTGAGCCGCTATAGCTACATACACCTTCAAGGTGGAGGGGGACAGCTGCCCCTCCAACCTCTCCTGCAGGAAGGATAGCATCTATCTGACTGCGCATCTCTGGGGGTCTTCGCGTCGGGAAGAACACCACTTAGTGAACAGATGCCACTTCAAGGCATACAGGCACCTTGTAGAGGGAGCCCTAGCCTGAGTGATTGTGTCTACCACCGCGGGTCATAGGCCACTTAAGGGTTCCACGTCCTGTCCAGTGGCCAGACATGGAGATTCCAGAGGTCTGGTTGTGGGTGACAGATGGTGCCCCGTCCCTGAGAAAGAAGGTCCTTCCTTAGGGGAATTCGCCGGGGGGGCTGTCGTAAGGAGCGTGAGGTCCGAGTACCATGTCTGGGTAGGGTGCTACCAGGATGACCTGCTCCTCGTCCTCCCTGACCTTGCACAGGGTCTGTGCAAGTAGGCTCACTGGGGGAAATGTATATTTGTGTAGTCCTGGTGGCCAGCTGTGTGCCAGCACGTCTATGCCGAGGGGTGTCTCGGTCAGGGCATACCAAAGCGAGCAATGGAAGGTTTCCCAGGAAGCAAACAGGTCTACCTGTGCCTGCCCGAATCGACTCCAAATAAGGTGGAGTCTCCACTCTCCCCTGAGCGTAACCTGTCGTGACAGCACGTCCGCTGCAATGTTGAGGTCGCCCGGGATGTGAGTTGCTCGCAGTGACTTGAGGCGCTGCTGACTCCAGAGGAGGAGACGGCTGGCGAGTTGTGACATGCAACGGGAGCGTAGGCCACCTTGGCGATTGACGTATGCCACCATTGCCGTGTTGTCTGTCTGAACGGCCAAAGCCTCTGCAGGGCAAGCAGTACTGCAAACAACTCGAGGCAGTTGATGTGCCAACATAGCGGTGGGCACGTCCAGGAGCCGGCGGCTGCGTGCCCATTGCATACGGCACCCTAGCCCGTCTTGGAGGTGTCCGTCGCATACGGCACCCTAGCCCGTCTTGGAGGTTTCCGTCGCATACGGCACCCTAGCCCGTCTTGGAGGTGTCCGTCGTCCATTGTACGGCGCCTGGAGACCTGTTCTAGGGGAATCCCTGAACACCTTCAGACAGTTCAGCACCGACTGTGCGCGCTCGTTTGTGAGGCGTGCCGTCATCGAGACTGAGTCCAACTCCAAGCCGAGAAAAGAGATGCTCTGAACCAGGGAGAGCTTGTTTTTTCCCAATTGACCCGAAGCCCCTGCCGGCTGATGTGAAAGGCTTCAAAGTGCCCTTGAGATGGGCGACCCAGGGACGACGAAACCCGCTGCTCTGGAGCTGGTAAGCAGACCTCTCCATCTTTTTGTTACCTTTGCATTTAATTGTGCTGCATGCCCAAGTGGCTGCAGTACTCGAGAGCGGTTTCCTTGTTCCCTGGGTCACGTATCCGGAGTGCACGGCCTTCATCCAACCACCGTCCACCACTCTATTTGGCATGTTTGGCACTCCAGCGGTGGTCTCCCGCTCCTGAGCGCCCAGCTGAGGCACAAATCCGCCCCCGGTCACGAGGACAGGCCTCTTCCTCCCCCATCCCAGGCTGTTCCGGGGGTGGTCACAACGAGCCAGGTAAGTGCTTCGATGTCCTTAGACTCAGCACGGCCACGACATGGTGTGGCACCTCAAGCTCCACCCCGCCGCGAGGCCCCACCTGCCGGTACGTCCGATGACGTTGTCCCTTTGGTCCCCCTTGCGCGGAACTTGAACGCATGGCTTGCGCTTTCCAGTCCATCACGATGGCTGGTCCAGACCGTCCGACTTGGCTATGCGATTTAGTTCGCCAGGCATCCGCCCAGGTTCAGCGGTGTCCACTTCACCTTGGTGAAGGATGAAAACGCTGCTACCCTGCACGGAGATCGCTACCCTCCTACGGAAGGACGCGATAGAAACTGTCCCTCTGGCCGAGATGGAGAAGCGGTTTTACAGCCCCTACTTCTTCGTACTGAAAAAAGGCGGTGGGTTGCAGCCAATCTTGGACCTGTGAGTATTGAACCGGGCTTTACACAGACTCCCATTAAAGATGTGGATGCAAAAACGCATTCTGGCGAGCATCCGGCATCAAGATTGGTTCGCGGCGGTAGACCTGAATGACGCGTACTTCCACATCTCGATCCTCCCTCGACACAGACCCTTCCTGAAGTTTGCATTCGAGAGTCAGGCATATCAGAACAAGGTCCTCCCTTTCGGCCTGTCCCTATCTCCTCGCATCTTCACGAAGGTCGCAGAGGCAGCCTTTGCCCCGCTAAGGGAGGTGGGCATTCACATTCTCAACTGGCTAATCTTAGCTCACTCTCGACATGTTGTGCACACACAGGGACTTGGTGCTCTCACACCTCAGCCGACTAGGGCTTCGGGTCAACTGGGAAAAGAGCAAGCTCCTCCCGGTTCAGAGCATCTCTTTTCTTGGTTTGGAGTTGGACTCAGTCTCTTTGACAGCATGCCTCATGAATGAGCACGCCCAGTCGGTATTGGTCTGTTTGAAGGCATTCAAACAGAAAACAGCGGTTCCACTGAAACATTTTCAGAGGCTCCTGGGGAATATGGCATCCTCAGCGGTGGCCACCCCGCTCGGGTTGATGCATATGAGACCACTTCAAACTTGAGTCCTGAGATGGGCATATTCATCATGCCGGTCTGTCACCGTCTTTTCAGCCCTTGGACTGACCTCTCGTTTCTATGGGCAGGTTTTCCCCTAGAACTGGTCTCCAAAACGGGCTGGGGCGCTGTTTGCAATGGGCATGTAGCCGCTGGCTTGTGGACGGGCCCACGACCCTGTGCAAGGTCAGGGAGGACGAGGAGCAGGTCGTCCTGGTAGCACCCTACTGGCCTACCCAGATGTGGTTCTCGGACCACACGCTCCTCGCGACAGCCCCCCCCCCGGTGAATTCCCCTGAGGAAGGACCTTTTTCTCAGGAACGGGGCACCATCTGGCACCCGCGACCAGACCTCTGGAATCTCCATGTCTGGCCCCTTGACAGGACGCGGTGGTAGACATGATCACTAAGGCTAGGGCCCCCTCTACGAGGTGCCTGTATGCCTTTAAGTGGCGACTGTTCGCTAAGTGGTGTTCTTCCCGACGGGAAGACCCCCAGAGATGCGTAGTCGATCAGTGCTTCCTTCCTGCAGGAGAGGTTGGAAGGGTGGCTGTCCCCTTCTACCTTGAAGGTGTACATTGCCACCATAGCAACACACCACAACGCAGGTGATGGTAAGTCCTTAGGGAAGCACGACCTGATCATCGGGTTTCTAAGAGGCGCCAGGAGGCTGAATCCCCCCAGACTGCACCTCGTTCCCTCATGGGACCTCTCTGTAGTTCTTCAGGGTCTACAGAGAGCTCTCTTTGCAGTCAGCCAAGCTTAAGGCACTCTTCTTGAAGACTGCCCTCCTGACTACGCTCACTTCCATCAAGAGGGTAGGTGACATGCAAGCGTTCTCTGTCAGCGAAACGTGCCTGGAGTTTGGTCCGGGCTACTCTCACGTGATCCTGAGACCCCGACCGGGCTATGTGCCCAAGGTTCCCACGACCCCTTTTAGGGACCAGGTGGTGAACCTGCAAGCGCTGCCCCAGGAGGAGGCAGACCCAGCCCTGTCGTTGCTGTGTCCGGTGCGCACTTTACGCATCTATTTGGATCGCACATAGAGCTTTAGGGTCTCTGAGCAGCTCTTTGTCTGCTCTGGTGCACAGCGGAAAGGAAGCGCTATCTCCAAGCAGAGGATCGCCCACTGGCTCATTGACGCCATAACTATGGCATATCATGCCCAGGACATACCGCCCCCGATAGGGCTACGAGCCCATTCTACCAGGGGTGTAGTGGCCTCCTGGGCCCTGGCCAGGGGTGCCTCTCCAACAAACATTTGCAGAGCAGCAGGCTGGGCAACACCCAACACATTTGCAAGGTTCTACAATCTCCGGGTGGAACCGGTTTCGTCCCAGGTAGTGGCACGCAATACAAGCAGATAAGCCTGGGATAGCCGGCCGGGTGTATTGCTTGCACCTAGTGCCTTCCACCTCCTTTTAAACTGAAGACATGCACCAATAATTCCAAGTAGTGTTCACAAACTTTGTTCCCTGGTTGACTTCCTCCGAGCCCTGTGGTAGTCGAGTTTTCGGAGAGACTCGCTGCCAGCCCAGTACATGTGCTAAGAGTCCTGTTTTGAGGTAGGTGCTCCGCATGTGGTGGTTCCCTGTAAGGCTAACCCCATGCGATATATATCTTCCGCTAGTTCGTTTCCCTGTTGGCAAACTGCGTCTTCCCCAGTCTCCATGTTTGTAGTAACTCCTCCCCCATTGAGTAGGATGTACCTTGAAGACTTTCCACATGGTTGGAAAGACACGTGACGTGTTTTTCCACTTAAAAATCCCCCCCTCTCTTTGGGCGAGGTGCAGTCTCCGTGGTGTCTTCTCCTTGGGAGGGACACTCCCCGACTAGACCTGGCGGCCCAGTCGGATAATCCCCCTTCTTTTTTAGGGAGTGGAAAATAGAAGGGGAAAAGAGGTCACGACTGGGTTAGCCTGTCTCTAACTTTTGGGTGGTCGACTTGTCCCCAAAGGGCCATTCGATACTCATAACTATGTTGGGAGAGGTTACGTGTCGACCTGGTGTGCTGGCTATGAGGCACACAGTAGTCTGCCCACCACACACCGCCAGTTCACGTAACACAGTTCAGCCAGTTGTGGCGTTTCGTATAGGGACCCCTAGTGTCACTATATCGACACAATGTCGAGTGAGTGACAGATAGGGAACGTCATGGTTACTTGTGTAACCTCCGTTCCCCGATGGAGGGAACGAGACGTTGTGTCCCTCATGCCACAACGTTGAACTACCCGCTGAAATGGCCGGACCTTATATCGGCTCCTCAGCATAAAACCTGAATGAGTGGTTGCATACCAGCTCCTTTTATACCCGTATGTCTGGGGGAGTGGCATGCAAATACCACTCGCCAATTTTTATTGGCCTTTTATCAAAGACCAGAGGTGTCTCAGCTCCCAAGAGTGACCCCTAGTGTCACTACATCGACACAACGTCTCGTTCCCTCCATCAGGGAACGGAGGTTACACAAGTAACCATGACGTTTTTGCTATTCAGTGTTTTGGGAGGAAATAATATTAAAGTAGCCTTTTACCCTGCAGAGCCTTTAGCCCTGTTGTACCCTTTAGTTATTATACCATGAATACCACAGGACAAAGATGTGTTCAGAGTGTCAGCTATTGGTATGTGTAGTGCTTACCCATATTAAATGAATATTAGACATTTTTATTGCTTTAAGCAAATGTTGAAATTCTGATATGCTAGGTCTTTGAGGGATAGTAGTTCAGTGAAAATCTTGACATCTGATGTGCGTTCATAAGCACCAAGAAAATCTCATTCACAGCGGCTCGCATGTTTGTGAGAAAATATTGTTTAGCGCTAAAAACAACTAAATCTATAATGCTTGTCTCATGCACTCATGAATGCACAATGGATGTCAAGTTTTTCACTGAAAAATGACTTGAAGTTTGGAAGTCCCTACATGGCATTTTGCATATTACAATGTAAAATTATATGTTGAGAAATGTGTGTGTCTCTGTGTGTTTGTGTTCTGTTTGTGTATTTCAGCTGTCATACAGATGAAACTCTTTTAGTGAGCCGTCAGCCAACTCAAGATGACCTTGACGCCCCATCTGAAGCTGTTCAGATCTGCCTCGAATCTGCACATACTGATCCCATGTCTGAAGATAGAGATGTTCTGTCAGAGTAAACCTCACATCACCCAACATAACACAACAGCCCTATCTGTGACCGCTTGAGAGCTTCTCTTGTAATGCTGAAATGAGATTGTACAATGACAGTTTCATGCAGTATGATTTCTGTTATTGTTTCATCATTTCTTTTCAACAGAGATCCTGACAACAATAAAGATCTGAAGGATTGTGAGGAAGAAGCTGATGAGATGAGAGAGGTTTGGAGAAGTGAACAGCAGGAATGTGTGAGACTGAATAATGTGTGTGATGAGAAACATGACGAGATCCCAGAGTCAAGAGTACTCAGTCAAGAGACCAGAGTGCTTACTGCCAGTGAATTACTGCTTAACAAGTGAGCCACACTCACTTTAGGCTTGTTTGGAATATTGGTTTGTGTCGACTATTCATGGATCGCATGATTTTAGTTGTGCTTGTTCTACACATGCCAGTAGGAAATTTCCACAAACTTTGTCCTAGTGCAGCTGCGTTAACTATAGTCAACTAATAAAAATAAGTAGATGTGCAAGCCCTAACACACACACACACACACACACACACATGCATACAGACAGCAGGGTTTGAGGCTTTGCTTTCACTGTCATTGGTCAAATAGTGAAAGCAGAACATTATTGAGCGTTCAGACCTCAGTGAGTGTCAAACAGCTTGTGAATGATCAATCACTCTCAAATTAATTCAGCAGTAGTGAGTTAAATGGAGGAAGGAGCTGCATGTCCATGACAATATATATATAATATATATATACACAGTTGTGCTCAAAAGTTTGCATACCCTGGCAGAAATTGTGAAATTGTGGCATTGATTTTGAAAATATGACTGATCATGCAAAAAAACTGTCTTTTATTTAAGGATAGTGATCATATGAAGCCATTTATTATCACATAGTTGTTTGGCTCCTTTTTAAATCATAATGATAACAGAAATCACCCAAATGGCCCTGATCAAAAGTTTACATACCCTTGAATGTTTGGCCTTGTTACAGACACACAAGGTGACACACACAGGTTTAAATGGCAAATAAAGGTTTATTTCCCACACCTGTGGCTTTTTAAATTGCAATTATTTTCTGTGTATAAATAGTCAATGAGTTTGTTAGCTCTCACGTGGATGCACTGAGCAGGCTAAATACTGAGCCATAGGGAGCAGAAAAGAACTGTCAAAAGACCTGCGTAACAAGGTAATGGAAATTTATAAAGATGGAAAAGGATATAAAAAGATATCCAAAGCCTTGAAAATGCCAGTCTGTACTGTTCAATCACTTATTAAGAAGTGGAAAATTCGGGGATCTCTTGATACCAAGCCAAGGTCAGGTAGACCAAGAAACATTTCAGCCATAAGTGCCAGAAGAATTGTTCAGGATACAAAGAAAAACCCTCAGGTAACCTCAGGAGAAATACAGGCTGCTCTGGAAAAAGACGGTTTGGTTGTTTCAAGGTGCACAATATGATGATACTTGAACAAAACAGAGCTGCATGTTTGAGTTGCCAGAAAGAAGCCTTTACTGCGCCAATGCCACAAAAAAGCCTGGTTACAATATGCCCGACAACACCTTGACACACCTCACAGCTTCTGGCACACTGTAATTTGGAGTGACGAGACCAAAATAGAGCTTTGTTTGGAGAGGGGTCAACAAGGCTTATAGTGAAAAGAATACCATCCCCACGGTGAAGTATGGTGGTGGCTTACTGATGTTTTGGGGGTGTGTAAGCTCTAAAGGCATGGGGAATCTTGTGACAATTGATGGCAAGATGAATGCAGCATGTTATCAGAAAATATTGGTAGACAATTTGGATTCTTCTGCACGAAAGCTGCGCATGGGACGCTTTTGGACTATCTAGCACGACAATGACCCTAAGCACAAGGACAAGTTGACCCTCCAGTGGTTACAGCAGAAAAAGGTGAAGGTTCTGGAGTGGCCATCACAGTCTCCTGACCTTAATATCATCAAGCCACTCTGGGGAGATCTCAAACATGCAGTTCATGCAAGATGACCAAAGACTTTGCATGACCTGGAGGCATTTTGCCAAGACGAATGGGCAGCTATACCACCTGCAAGAATTTTGGGCCTCATAGACAACTATTACGAAAGACTGCATGCTGTAATTGATGCTAAAGGGGGCAATACACGGTATTAAGAACTAAGGGTATGCAGACTTTTGAACAGGGGTCATTTCATTTTTTTCTTTGTTGCCATGTTTTGTTTTATGATTGTGCCGTTCTGTTATAACCTACAGTTGAATATGAATTCCATAAGAAATAAAAGAAATGTGTTTTGCCTGTTCACTCATGTTTTCTTTAAAAATGGTACATATATTACCAATTCTCCAAGGGTATGCACACTTTTGAGCATAACTGTATATATATAATAATTTGAATTGGAGGAATGACTGTAATTTATTTTCTAGAACAAAATGAGGTATCTTCAAGTAATGTTTGCCACAGACCTATTTTACTCTTAAATCCAAAACTGCCATTAGAAAAACCCTTAGGAAAATTCAGAGGGAACCCTTGGCCAATTAGCTTTCCGGGTTTCTATATTTTAACCTTAACTTACTCTAAACAACATGCACCATATCTCAGTGATGAAATTTGTGCTTATACTCCTAATACACTGTATCACAGTGTATTAGCACACAAAGACATACCAGGCACATGTTTAAAAGGTCTATTTTTCCCTCCATTCAGGATGTTTGATATTCCAGAGCTGGAGGAGTCTGAGCGTTTTTACTCTTCATTACCTCTTGCAGTGCGTTTGATCTTCACTCTCTACAGCACAATGGAGTCACAGTCTGAGATGTTCTGTTATTTTGTGATAATATTGAATCACATGGTGTCGGCCTCTCTGCTCACACTCCTCCTGCCCATGCTCATCTTCCTGTGGGCTATGCTGTCTGTGCCGCGACCCACCAAACGTTTCTGGATGACCGCCATCATCTACACTCAGGTGAACATCTCCATAACCACTGCTGATGTTTAACATAACTGACCAACAGAATTGACCCATAATATATTCTCAATCTAACCCAGTGGTTCTCAACCTTTTTTGGATGAACACCCCCCAATTTCATCCCTGACCCCAGGCCATTCCCCTCTCCCTAACAAAGAGAAGCATGAATTAGGCCAATGATTTTTTAAACCTTGCATTGAAAATGTTATTTTTTAGATGCAGAGCTGTGAGACTGGGTTGCTCAATGCCTAAACCCTGTAAATCAAATACAAAATTGTGGTAATTATGTAAATCTTAACTCGCAGTGTTTGCATTTATTTCGATGCAATGTGCACTTGGTCAAGTCAAGTTATTGGGGGTCAGTTCCCCTCTGGCTAAACATCATGAATATAATGGCAATAATAGTTATCTATGTGTAGCACAAGTCTTGTTTTATGTAAGTTAACTTAGTAGATGTTGTTGGCCATTGTTTAAATAAAAGGGATTTTTTTTTTTTTAAAAACTTATGAACTGCAAGATTAATGACTAATGTCTTTGAAGTCCATCCTGAATTAGCTGGGGAAGTGCACTTCGATTCAGTGTCCTTTGTTATTTGGCTGATGAAGGCTTTATTTGGCATTCATTTATTGTCTACTGTATGTATTCCATTTTAAGTGAATGTAGTCTATCCTATGACCAAGATGATGCTGGTAGAGGTGAGGTTCAGGCTTGTAGTTTTGTACTCTACAAGGCTTGTAGTCTGAGGTTCAAGCTTGTGGAGGTTCATTTTGAAAAATTCCATCCTAAGTTCAAGGTTCAGGCAGTGGCCAGTGGCGTATCCCATGTCTTACGGCTAGAGTTGGCAATAGTTCATCCTATGTGAAGTCCATCATAGTAGACTGAGGTGATGCAGAAGTGATCATTGAAGCACCCCTCATTATCTGGTTGGCACAGGCTGCTGTTAGTAATCATCGCACAATGACCCATAGCAGTGGGAGTGGACACCAAAGAGTAACAGGATCTCCCTCCTTTTGTGGATTTTGATATTCTAGGTAGTAGAAACAAGCCATATTATAGCATGATAGAAGAATGCTTAAGCACTGAGGAGTTTGACCATTCAAAGCTTTGGAAGTAATTAACAGAATTTTAAGGTTAATACAAAACTTAACATGTTGCCAGTGTAGCGACAATAAAATTGTGCTGATATGATCATATTTCTTGGTTCCAGCAAGCACTAGCTGCTGCATTTTAAACTAATTGAAGCTTATTAATTGAACCAGTAGGACATCCTCCTAGTAGCATTACAATAATCTAGTTTCGTGGTCATAAACGCATTAATTAGCTTTTCGGCATCAGAAATAGAGAGCGTGTGTTGTAACTTCACAATATTTCTGAGGAGAAAGAATGTTGTTCTACAAACACTGGAAATGTGATTTACAAAGACAGATTTCTATTAAATAGAACACCCAGGTTATTTACTGTAGAGAGTCAAATTATATTCTAGTATCTTATTTTTAGGGTTTTTTGGTCCAATAATTAAAATCTCTGTTTTGTCAGAATTAAGTAGAAGGTAATTTCTAGCCATCAAATCCCTGATATCAACAGATTAAGGAAATTTCATCTGGTTTCGAGGAAATATATAATGTTGGGTATCATCAGCATAAAAGTGATAACTAATTCCATGGTTCCTGATAATGTCCCTCAGGGGAAGCCTATATTAGGAGAAAAGCAGAGGCCCTAAAACTGAGCCCTGTGGTACTCCATCAGATAAACAGGACCTAAACCAAGCTAACGCCCATCCACAAATGCCAACATAATTCTCAAGCCTATCGAAGATAATGTCTTGATCTATGGTGTCAATGGCAGCAGTAAGATCTAAAAACACTAGAAGAGAAATGCAACCGCCATCAGATAAAAAGAGGAAGTGATTTGTAACTCTGATAATTGCAGTCTCTGTTCTATGAAGGACCTAAATCCTGACTGAAATTCTTTGGGATTACCCTAGCAACCAAGTATCAAAGCACATATCTCTGCACCAGAACATCGTAGACACTTCCGGGTTGGCTCATTTGACTCAGGCTGGCAAGGAGCATTTTGTGTATCACACTGGTAACTCCATAGCAGCCAGATGGAATATCCTAGCAACCATGGAACAACACCAACATCTCTGCACCAGAACATTCTGCTGTCATTGGGGTGGCCTCTTTCAACTTGGGGCAGTTGGTGGGACATTGTGGTGACGATTTTTGCTAATTAGTGGTGATTGTGAAGCAAAGCATCACTATTATAATCTCACATACTTATTAGTGGTGTTTTCAAATATTTGATATAATATTTAAACTTATTAGGTTGACTTGGGAAAGCCAACCTTCTGATATACTATTTAAACTTATTATTAAGTCAAGTCATTTGTATTTGTATAGCACCTTTCAGAAGACACATCGTTCAAAGCAGCTTTACAGAAGATCATGCATTAACAGAAAATGAAACTGTAATATCTATAATGTCTTAGAAACATCGATGTGTAGTTTGATAAAATAAGATTGTGAATTGTGTTTAAAAATAAGTAATTAAATAATAATTGTATTTATAACCCCAGTGAGCAAGCTGAAGGCAACTGTGGCAAGGAACATAAAACTCCATAAGATGTTGGTTAATGGAGAAAAATAACCTTGGGAGAAACCAGGCTCACTGTGGGGGCCAGTTCCCCTCTGGCTAACATCATGAATATAATGGCAATATTACTTATTATGTATAGTGCAAGTCATGGTTTAAAATGATTAAACTAAGTAAGTGTTAAGGGTCAGTGTTTAAACAAAGATTTTGTATGAACTGTAAGATTAATGACTAATGTCTTTGAAATTCATCCTGGATTAACTGCAGAAGTTCATATAGATGCAATTGTCCTTGTTAGTTAGCTGATGAAGGGTTTTGTTGGCAATTAATTGATAATCTTTGTATTCCATTTCAAGAGTGTAGTCCATCATTAGACCGAGGTGATGCAGGCAGAGATCAGTTAGGTGCATCGAAGTTCAAACGGCCAGTCATTTTTGGTGATGTCCATCCTAAATCCAAGGTTCAGGCAAAGGCATTTGAAGAATCCCATGTCTTATAGTTGGAGTTGGCATCAGTTCATCCTCTGAAGTCCATCGTAATAGACTGAAGTGATGTTTGTCTGGCACCGGCTGCTTGGGAAAGCCAAACATCTAATATACTATTTAAACTTATTATTATAATTATTAGTGGTGCTTGTGGAGCAAAGCATCACTATTATAATCTCACATACTTATTAGTGGTGCTTGCAAATTGACGATGCTAAATTGAGAAGGGATTTTTGATATATCCAACGGTGTTGCCATGGTGAAGCGATAAAGTAACGTCAAAGAAATTGAATAAGGAAATGTCTCATATCTTCTGCATGCATGGTGTGATTTTACATAATTGAGCCAAATGTTTGTCCTTACAGGCTGATCTCATTGATGTGGCTATTGTGGGTCACAGCCGTAGCGCAACCAACTAGCGGAAGGAAGTGTGTCACTTTTAACAGACTTTGAAATATCCCTATTATGTTAACCTGAATTGCTTCAAAAAAAATTTGAATAATGTCAAGACAGTGCAGATTTAAAATTCTGAAGGGATTTGTGATATCTTAAATAGTGTTGCCATGGCAACGTATTAAATGTCATTATTCCTTTTTATGTATATTCACATGTTTTTGAGGAACTTGGCATGCTTGAATTTTCATGATATTTTGCACACACATCAGAGTTGTTGCCATTAGGCCTGGGAAAAAGTTAACACATGGGCGTGGCTGGGGAGCTCTGTAGCACCACTTTTTGACAAAAGTTGTGTGGGTCAGTTTCTTCTACGATCACCTAACTTGCTACATATATTGTTCTCATCAAGCTGGACAACTTTCAAGATTACAGTCATTAGCTCCGCCCAACAGAAAGTCAGCCATTTTGGATTGAATGTGCATTTTTTGAAAATTGCAGGCCCTGAACTTTTGAATACTCCTCCTAGGGGAATCATGTGACTGTCACCAAATTTAGGTAATATTATGCAATGACATTGAAGATGCTAAATTGCCAACAGAGTTTTGATATATCGAACAGTTTTGATATGGTGATGCAATAAATTAAGGGTAAAAGTGTGAAACAGGAATTATCTTATATCTTCTGTCTGAATTGTATGATTTTGATGAAAATTGAGCTGTATGTTTGGTAATGGGGGCTGATCACATTTAAACGGCTATTATGGGTCACGGCCATAGCACCACCAACTGACAACAGGAAGTGTGTCACTTTGTGTGACTTTGAAAAAGTCCTCTTATTTTTACCCTCTCAAATGCATGCGGCCACCATGCTTTGTATTCCTAGAGCCACCAGGTGGTGATGGCGCCATAGTGCTTGGGCAAGCCATCATCGCTGCTTGCAGCCATATTTATTATTATTATTAGTGGTGCTTGCAAAGCATCACTATTGTAATCTCACATACTTATTAGTATTAGTGGTGCTTGCGGAGCGAAGCATCACTATTATAATCTCACATACTTATTATTATTATTCCGTACTAACTTCGGCACCTAACTCGTCCCGCACCGTTTGTTGTAGACCCATGAATGAGGTGTCAAATCGACAGGCCTATTGACCACACCTGTGCTATGACTTTTCTAAGGGATTGGGAGTAGGGTGCACCCCTGGGATGTGCAAAAAACGTCCTGAAAATGTCACATAGGCATATTATGGCAAGGGTCTCGCCCATGAAAACAATTGTTTTTTTCCCTACTATGACAAGATATTTTGTGGGATCATATCTCCCAATCAGAATGTTGTAGAGACATGGGGGCAGGCTCATTTCAGTCGGGCTACCTATCACTCTTTAAGTATCACCCTGGAAATGGCATAGCCACGCCCTAGCAACCATTTATGGGACCCTAGCAACCACCCCCATTAACTTCCATTCAAAATGTCTCAGAAGGATATCTTCAGAACAGAATGTCTTGGAGACTTGCGGATTGGCTCCTTTGAGTCAGGTTAGTAAGCAGCCAATAAGAATCACTCTGTTCACTGGCTAGCCACACCCTGTCAGCCATTTAGAGCACCCTAGCAACCAACTCTATCGCTTTCAATTAGAGTGTGATAACTTCAGATCAGAATGTCCTAAAGACATAAGAGTTAGCTTGTTTTACTTGGGTGAGCAATCAGTCTTCAAGCATCATCATGGGAATTACTTAGCCACGCCCTAGCAACCATTTAGAGCACCCTAGCAACCAAACAACATTGACTTCCATTCAAAATCACTAAGATGGGTATCTCAGGATCAGAATGTCGTAGAGACTTCATTGTTGGTTTGTATGACTCAGGACAGAAAGCAGCCTTCTAAGTATAACCTTGGTAACTGCCTAGCAACCAGATTGGCTTCCCCTAGCAACCAAGTTACAAATCACATATCTCCGCACCAGAACATCATAGAGACTTCCAGATTGACTAATTTCACTCAGGATAGCAAGGAGCCATGTTAAGTATCACCTTGGTAACTGTCTATTAACCACATGGGCTTACCCTAGCAACCAAGTAACAAATCACATATCTCCGCACCAGAAAATCATAGAGATTTAGGGGTTTACTTTTTTCACTCAGGATAGCAAGGAGCCTTTTGAGTATTACCTAGCAACCAGGTTGGATTACCCTAGCAACCAAGTAACAAAACACACATCTCCACACCAGAACATCGTAGAGAATTTCGGCTCGACTTATTTAATTCAGGATGGCAAGGAGCCATGTTAAGTATCACCTTGGTAACTGCCTAGCAACCACATGGGGTTACCCTAGCAACCAAGTAACAAATCACATATCTCTGCACCAGAACATCATAGAGACTTCCAGACTGACTTTTTCAGTCAGTACGGCAAGGAGCCTTGATAAATATCACCCTGGTAACTGCCTAGCAACCAGATGGAACACCCTAGCAACCATGTAACAACACCAATATCTCTGCACCAGAACATCCTACTGTCATGGGGGTGGCATTTTCAACTTGGGGCAGTTGGTGGGACATCGTGGATGAATTTTGCCACAGCAAGCACCACTCACATTTTTTTAAGGAAATGTACCTATCTAGTTATTCTTCTTCTTCTTATTATTATTCTGTACAAAACTTCAGCACCTAACTCATCCTGCACCGGCCTATTGACAACACATATGCTATGACTTTTCTAAGGGATTGGGGGTACGGTGCATCCCTGGGGGGCAAAAAATGTCCCAAAAAATTCCCATAGGCATACTATGGCAAGAATCTCACCCATGAAAATTTTTTTTTTACTCTACTATGGCAGTCAATCAGAATGACATAGAGACATGGGGTGGGCTCATTTCAATCAGGATACCAATCACTCTTTAAGTATCACATTGGAAATGGCATAGCCACACCCTAACAACCATTTATGGGACCCTAGCAACCACCCCCCATTTACTTCCATTCAAAATGTCTCAAAAGGATATCTTCAGAACAGAATGTCGTAGACACTTGAGAACTTTTGAGTCAAGTTAGTAAGCAGCTAATAAGAATCACTCTGTTCACTGGCTAGCCACACCCTAGCAACCAATTCTATTGCTTTCAATTAGATTGTGATATCTTCGGATCAGAATGTCCTACAGACATGAGAGTTGGCTTGTTTTAATTGTGTGAGCAATCAGTCTTCAAGTATCATCATGGAAACTACTTAGCCATGCCTTAGCAACCATTTAGAGCACGTTAGCAACCAAACACCATTGACTTCCATTCAAAATCACTAAGATGGGTATCTCAGGATCAGAATGTCGTAGAGACTTCCTGGTTGACGTATTTCACTCAGGATAGCAATGAGCCTCATTACGTATCACTCTGGTAACTGCCTAGCAACCATATGGGGATACCCTAGCAACCAAGTACAAATCACATACACTATATTGCCAAAAGTATTCGCTCATCTGCCTTTGGACGCATATGAATTTAAGTGACATCCCATTCTTAATCCATAGGGTTTAATATGACATTGGCCCACCCTTTGCAGCTATAACAGCTTCAACTCTTCTGGGAAGGCTTTCCACAAGGTTTAGGAGTGTGTTTATGGGAATTTTTGACCATTCCTCCAAAAGCGCATTTGTGAGGTCAGACACTGATGTTGGACGAGAAGGCCTGGCTCGCAGTCTTCGCTCTAATTCATCCCAAACGTGCTCTATCGGGTTGAGGTCAGGACTCTGTGCAGGCCAGTCAAGTTCTTCCACACCAAACTCGCTCATCCATGTCTTATGGACCTTGCTTTGTGCACTGGTGCGCAGTCATGTTGGAACAGGAAGGGGCCATCCCCAAACTTTTCCCACAAAGTTGGGAGCATGGAATTGTCCAAAATCTCTTGGTATGCTGAAGCATTCAGAGTTCCTTTCACTGAAACTAAGGGGCCAATCCCAGCTCCTGAAAAACAACCCCACACCATAATCCCCCCTCCACCAAACTTCACAGTTGGCACAATGCAGTCAGACAAGTACCGTTCTCCTGGCAACCGCCAAACCCAGACCCGTCCATCAGATTGCCAGATGGAGAACGTGATTCGTCACTCCAGGGAACGCGTCTCCACTGCTCTAGATTCCAGTGGCGGTGTGCTTTACACCACTGCATCTGACGCTTTGCATTGCACTTGGTGATGTATGGCTTGGATGCAACTGCTCGGCCATGGAAACCCATTCCATGAAGCTCTCTACGCGCTGTTCTTGAGCTAATCTGAAGGCCACATGAACTTTGGAGGTCTGTAGCGATTGACTCTGCAGAAAGTTGGCGACCTTTGTGCACTATGCGGCTCAGCATCCGCTGAGCCCGCTCTGTCATTTTACGTGGCCTACCACTTCGTGGCTGAGTTGCTGTCATTCCCAATTGCTTCCACTTTGTTATAATACCACTGACAGTTGACTGTGGAATATTTAGTAGCGAGGAAATTTCACGACTGGACTTGTTGCACAGGTGGCATCCTATCACAGTACCACGCTGGAATTCACTGAGCTCCTGAGAGCGGCCCATTCTTTCACAAATGTTTGTAGAAGGAGTCTGCATGCCTAGGTGCTTCATTTTATACACCTGTGGCCATGGAAGTGATTGGAACACCTGAATTCAATTATTTGGATGGGTGAGCGAATACTTTTGGCAATACAGTGTATCTCTGCTCCAGAAAATCCAACAAATCGTAGAGACTTTCGGGTTGACTTATTTCACTCAGGATAGCAAGGAGCCTTGATAAGTATCACCTGGTAACTGCATAGCAACCTGATGGGGTTATCCTAGCAACCGATTAGCAAAACGCATACAGTTGAAGTCAGAAGTTTACTTGCACCTAGGTTGAAATCATTAAAACTATTTTTTTTTTACCACTCCACATATTTCATATTAGTAAACAATAGTTTTGGCATGATGTTTAGGACATTTACTTTGTGCATGACACAAGTAATTTTTACAACAATTGTTTATAGACTGATTGTTTCACTTTAAATTTACTATTTCACAGTTACAGTTGGTTGGAAATTTACATACACTAAGTTAACTGTGCCTTTAAGCAGTTTGAAGATTCCAGAAAATGATGTTAAGCCTTTAGGCAATTAGCCATTCAATCAACATTGTCGTCTTTTTGTCAGATATTTGAAGGAAGGATCCAAGATGCAGGATGGCAATGAAAGGTGTTTTATTAAAACAAAACCAACAAAATACAAATAAAACTCTCACGAGGGAGAAAAAAGAATAACAGAAGACAACAAAATAAACTAAGAACAAACTGACTAGAAAAAACTGGACAAAATAGGAAACAAAAATCTCACAAGGGAGAAACCAAAAATAACAGGAAGAGGAAAACAAACCGACGGGACAAACTTGACAAGAACCAACAGGACTAGACTGGAGACTGAACAAAATGATCTGACAAGGGAAACAAGACAAAAGAGAGAATATAAGGGGAAGGAAGGATTGAAACCAGGTGCTGCCCATAAACACAAGCAGCACTAATCAGCACTGCCATGGCAACACTGCTTGCACTGCTGAGAAGCACCTGGGGAAACATGAGGGAGAGAAGAAAACACAAGCACATGGGACAACCTAAGAGCTGGGTGGAGGAAACTGTCACAACCCTGCCACAACAAAAATAAACATGATCAAAATGCCAGGATAATGACAGTACCCCCCCAAGGAACGACTCCCAGGCATACCATGACAAGACAAATCATAATTAGACAAAAGACCAGACTATGGGAAGGGAGGGTGGGGGAAACAGGTGGACGGCGCTAACACACAGAACAGACAATGAACCGTAAACTTAAGTCCAGCCAAATAAACCAAAAATAAGGTGAGGTCAAGGAAAGAATTGGTGGGACAGACCAGGGTGGAACAAACAGAACAGACCATGGTGGAGCCGGTGAGACAAACCAGGGTGGCACTGGCTGGAAAACCCAGGGTGAAGCTGGTGAGGCAAGCCAGGGAGGTACAGACAGAACAGACCATGGTGGAGCCGGTGAGACAAACCAGGGTGGCACTGGCTGGAAAGCCCAGGGTGAAGCCGGTGAGGCAAGCCAGGGTAGAGTGCCTAAACCAGGCTTGGTGACATGGCTGGGAAAGATGGCCTGGGAAGGTATGGTGGCTTGACTGGACAGAGGGCCTTGAACAGGCTTGGTGATGGCCAAATGGAACAGAACATTTCGTTGACAGCCCCAGGGAACTGGACAGGTTTATCGACCATCTCAGTGAATTGGACAGGGTTATCGATATTCTCAAGGAACTGGACAGACTTATCAACAGCCTTAGGGAATTGGACAGTCTCAGGGAACTGGATAGTCTCAGGGAACTGGACAGATGGCTCCAGGATGCAAGCAAGGACAGATGGCTTCAGGACAGGAGTGAGGTCAGGCAACAGGAAAACTGACTCTGTGGCTGTAGGCACTGGCAGTGACAAGGGAGCGACTTCCATGGCCATGAGCACAGGCAGTGACAGGGGAACAGCCTCCGTGGCCGTGAACAAAGTCAATAACAGGGAATGGCCTCCATGGCCGTGAACACTGGCAGTGACGGGGGAATGACCTCTGTGCTTGTGTGCACAGGCAGTGACAAGGGAACGGCCTCCATGGCCATGGGCACTGTCAGTGATGGGAACGACCTCCGTGGTCATGAGCACAGGCAGTGACAGGGGAACGGCCTCCGTGACAGTGAACACAGGCAGTGAGAGTGGAACTGCCTCCATGGCCAAGGGTGCTGGCAGCGACAGGGGAAAAGCCTCTGTGGCCTTGGGCACTGGCAACACTTGAAGCGTAGAGGCCCTTCTCCCTCTCCTCCTCTTCTGGGTGGTAAGAGGCACTGCAGTAGTATTGGCCACCACCTCCAGGCGGTCAGAAGCGGGAACTGCCACCGCCTCCTGGTGGAAGTGGTCCACCAAATCCCAAAAGGAAAAAGGAAAAATGGAACCCAGCTCCTCTTGATCGGTGGGCTTGTCCAGACCTGCCAAAAAAATTATCTTGAGGACGGTTTTATCAATATTCTGCCCGGAGACTGCCTTGGCCAACTCCTCAGCAAAGACGTCAACAGGTTGACCATGCTGAAAGCAGGCCAAAAGGATCCACCAACCGGGCGAGGCATTGGGAGGCCGATTCCCCAAGGGCCAGAGCTGGGCTCAATAAAAAAACCTTTCATGCCTCCACTGGGTCCAAAGTTTGGTCAGATATTTGAAGGAAGGACCCAAGATGCAGGATGGCAATGAAAGGTGTTTTATTAATAAAAAAAAAATCCAACAAAACTCACAAGGGACAAAAAAGAATAACACAAGACAACAAAATAAACTAAGAATAAACCGACTAGAAAAATACTGGACAAAACAGGAAACAAAAATCTCACAAGGGAGAAACCAAAAATAACAGGAAGAGGAAAACAAACTGTTAGGAATTTTCAGGATTGGCCCCTAAGTATCAAGTCAAGTCTGCAGTCGCTGTCTCGATCCGGATCCTCATGAGGGGAGAAATGACACAGACACTTAAGTATGCATCAGAGATTTCTCATACTTTATTGTTCAGCACAGCATTATATACCTTTGTAGGAACAGGAAAAGCAGTACATTAACTACATTATCCAATGAGATCAGTCATTACCTTATCTGAAAAAGACATACATACAGATTCTGCATTAATTATGTAAATGCTACCAAATGTTCTAGAATATAGGATTGATGTTCAACATTTGACCTCAGACACTCGGAGTAAAACAATGAACCCTCCCCACATGATTTCCATTACTGACACACACACACACACACACACACTATGAAAATGTGAGCTTGCTAAATTATAATCAACTGAATAGGACAACTTTTCTCACAATGCCCGCTTTGATCCTGGAAGGATCACTCAGAATCTCAGTTGACTTCAACAGCATGTAAATGTACATAATGAAGCATATCAATATTATGTCGTTTTTGTCGCTCCTCTGGCCCTCCTAATTCTCAAGTTCCTGGTTAGGCACTGGCGCTGCGTGTTCAGCTCCTCCAGTACTTTCACCGTTCACTCCTCTCCTCAGGTGCAGGTTTCACATGGCTTGCGTGTATCCACTGAAGATCTGTTAGCACTCCGGTTCTGGTCACCGCTAGGACAGTAGCTGGGCCCAGATACTTTGGATCCCCCAACTTAGAAGGTTTAGACATCTGATCAGGACCTGTTGACAAATGGGTGAGTAGGGCTATCTGCAGGCAGAGGGAGAGAGAGAGATATTACCATTTATGCCACTTAATGTCTTAATGAGGGAATCCACATATTCTGCGATCACCACCTCAGTATCACCTGTGGAGAGAGAAAGCCAGCGCGGCCTTTGACCCATGGGGTCGGAAAAGGCCTACCCATTAGTATTTCAAATGACTCGGATTCAGATGGATTAGCCTGCAATAATTTGATGTCAATATCTCTGACTAAAGTAGATTGCATATCATGTGTATTGTTGGCCTCCGTACGTGAACGTGAACAGGGGCTGTGTGACAGGCGAGACTGGCACACTTGTGACAGTTACCATTTTATTATTGGACCAATACCTTCTTCCTTTTGAGAGTGGGTACTGTTTGCAGTATACTGGTATGTTAGACTGAAGTTTAGCCACATATGGCCTAACGTCAATTAGGCCAGCCTCATCTTTGTGGGCGGCCCACAATGCTGGGTTGACACTGAGTAGTTCCTGTTTCATATCAGAAGACCTCACAGACGTTGAGCTGAGCACTTCACCACAAGTTCCTGTACACACAGACTGAGAATATACTGAAGAAAATATAAGTTGCAAAAAGTTAGACTCAAATGATATCTTGCCACCAATTTTGTGCATCAAATCATGCCCCAATAAGCAGAATGGTGAGTCAGGAAAATGACAAAATCATGCATTTTAAACAGAATTGGGTTGTCTGGGAAGGTAACAGACAATTTTGGTGTCATTTGACATTTCACAGGGACGCCACTAATTCCCACAGAGTTTATGGTGTGTCCCGTAATCGGCCTTCGTAACAATGCCCCGCCAGGGAACTTTTAGAAGCGCTAGTGTCTACCAAGAATGTATACATTTTATGATCAACATACAACTCAAGAACGGGCAAGGTAGAATCGTCAAAATGCAAAACAGAAAGTAGAAAATATAACGAGGGCTCAGTACTCGGTGAGCATCCCTTACCCAAACTTATCTGTTGGGTAAGCAGGTACAGAGCGCTCTGTGGTCGATTATGCGGAGCATTTTGGTCATTTCGGTTGTCATCACGATTTCCACGGTCATCCTGTTGGCGATTGTGCCGGATTTTGCACTGTTTTAGATCATATTGTCTTTTCCAACATTCGCGCTTATAGTGTCCCGGCTTGCCACAGTAATAGCAATTTCTATCGTTCTTACCTTGTATGACTTGTGCCATTACTGGGGTTGGTTTAGGTTTAGTCAGGAATCTCATTGTGGATCTTCGTACCCGCCTTTTACCATCGATTTGGTCTCGCTCACATATCGATCTTCAAATGAGTCGCTCTAGAGTACGGATCTAATTGTTTTGGTGTTTCCTTCAGTAAAGGATGGCTTATCTCCTGTCCCACAATTTCACCACAGTATGAGTTTTCAAGTGGTTAGTCAAGAGGAATGAAGCAAGTTATTAAAAATGCTATCTGGCAAGAACAGGAAGGCAGACCAATCTAATTTTTTTTCTGAGAATATAATCTCCTTCCTATTCAATCTGAATAAGGCTACCGTCCACTCCACTGAGGAGGACTCCCAGAGAATTTAGACTTTGAGATTAGAATCTCCTTATTTATCTTTCAAAATAAGGCTACCGTCAACCCTTAAAAAGAAGACTCCCGACTACAGTCGTGAATTTGAGGTATAAAACCTCCTCCTTATTTATCTTTCAAAATAAGGCTACCATCAACCCTTAAAAAGAAGACTCCCGACTACAGTCATGAATTTGAGGTATAAAACCTCCTCCTTATTTATCTTTCAAAATAAGGCTACCGTCAACCCTTAAAAAGAGGACTCCCGACTGTAGGCGTGACCGTCAGATTCTCTACCAAATTGTATGTGTAATATTTCAGCAGACAGGAGTTCTTAAAATTATATAATTTTGTCCTACCTGTCTGGAAATATTCCACCTTCTGACACCAGGGCTGTTAGGAATTTTCAGGATTGGCCCCTAAGGATCAAGTCAGGTCTGCAGTCGCTGTCTCGATCCGGATCCTCATGAGGGGAGAAATGACACAGACACTTAAGTATGCATCAGAGATTTCTCATACTTTATTGTTCAGCACAACATTATATACATTTGTAGGAACAGGAAAAGCAGAACACTAACTACATTATCCAATGAGATCACTTATTACCTAATTTGAAAAAGACATACATACAGATTCTACATTAATTCTGTAAATGCAACCAAATGTTCTAGAATATAGGATTGATGTTCAAATTTTGACCTCAGACACTCGGAGGAGTAAAACAGGGAAGCCTTCCCACATGATTTCTGTTACTGACACACACACTGTGTCAGACTGAGTACTAGCCGTTAAATGTCAGCTTGCTTAATTATAGATCAACTGAAAAGGTCAACTTCTCTCACACAAACCGACAGGGCAAACTTGACAAGAACCAACAGGACTAGACAGCAGACTGAACAAAACAAAATGATCTGACAAGGAAGACAAGACAAAGGAGAGAATTTAAGGGGAAAAAAGGATTGAAACCAGGTGCTGCCCTTAAAGACAAGCAGTGCTAATCAGTGCTGCCATGGGGAAACATGAGGGAGAGAAGAAAACACAGGCACATGAGACAGCTTAAGAGCTGGGTGGAGGAAACTGTCACGACCCTGCCACAACAAGAACAAACAAGATCAAAATGGCAGGATCATGACACTTTTGGCTTGCTCAGTGAAAATTCTGTCATTTACTTACCTTCATTTCATTGAAAACCTGTACTATTTAGTTTCTTCTGTGGAATATGAAAATACATTGTAAAATGTAGATGCTGCTTTGTTTCATACAGTGAAAGTGAGGCTTTCAGTCCCTGTCATTATTCCTGACATCTCCTTTTGTGTTCCTTGCACAGAAGAAAGTCAGTCAGGGTGTGGAACAACATGAATATGAGTATAAGCGACTCATTTAGTTGACAAATCCTTTATTGAGTTTTATCAAGGCATTTTGAGGTTAGTAAATTTTAAAGAGTGTCTGTTTAAAAAAAACATTTTAGCAAGTCTGTTGGCTAAAGGGGTATTATTTGTCTGGCGACAAATATTACAAATTGTCATGCATGTAACTACAAAAGACAATAAACTGGTACATTTTAAATACACATTGAAACACTGGAATTGGACATCACAAAAGGAGCGCTGTTATATTGCTTCAGTTTGCTGTATATTAACATCCTCATTGCCACTGCATGGTGTTGTGTCAGATGTCTGGAACAAATAATTCTAGTCAGGGCAAGAGCTCTCTGGATAAATGATTGGAAAATTAATAATTACAGTTTAAAAACAAGTCCATTCCTGTATTGAAAAGAACATGTTATACAAAGAAACAAGGTTGTGGCCATGAAGCTTTGTAATGTCTTATCAGTAGCACAAAAGCCCCACAACTTTTTCCATCTTTTTGTGATGCAGAGCAGAGAGCACCATTTCTCCAGTATCCTCCCAATTCTTTGGTCCTCTTGTACCTTACACCCTACTTATAGTTCCTGAATAAGTGGAATGCACATTGTTTAAGGTTATATACTGTAAGTATACAAGTATACTTAAGCATTTCTTCTGAGTAACAATGGATTGGTCTGCCATGACAGACAAAAGTGTTCAAAAAAATACAAAATATATTCCTTTGATATAACCTTATTGAAAAAGAAAAATGCCTTTTATTAAATACATTAAGTATTGTGAAACCCAATTCTTACCATAGCAGATCTTGTAGAACATCTAATATAAGTGTATTAATTTATGATTTATCTGCTCTACAGCTCATCATCTGATAATGTTCATGTTTAATAAAGGCACTAGCTGTGCTGCTGTACTACTGTAGTGTCAGGTCAGGTGTTTAGATCTGACATGTAACACTAAGAATCAAGGTTTTGACAACACAAACATATACTGTATTTGCCATTATGTAGCCAGCAGTTGCAGTCTAGAAACTTGGTTAAAATTAAAATAGCACAACCTTGTGACTGATGCTTTAAACACCAAACAACAAAGCCAGTCAGGTTAGCTACAAAGTCAGTCTTTCATTCTAAAAATGACAAACTTTCGAGTTTTAACATTTGATTTGACATTTGATCTCATGTTCAGAAATGAGAGAAAATTATACAAACCTTAAGTCATAGTTAGACTTAATCCTTTCTTCATCTAATGATATTTTATGGTGGTTGGCAGACCAACATAAAAGGCATTTCCACCACCTACTGGACTGGAGTGTGGAGCAAAAAATGTTTGGATAATGGAGGAAGAAAAAAATAATAATAATGAATACATTCTAAAAACTATTGATCAATCCTGTCTCTTTCAAATTATTAAATAATTCATAGTAAATTCTTGATTGCTTTGGGCCATTACTTAACAGAACCTGGAGTGAAATATTGTTGATTCTCAAGAATATTAACACTTGGATTAGATGAAATCTTTCTCTTTCATATGCAACACAGTTTAAGAGTATATGTTCTACCATTTTGGGATGTCATTTTTCACAGTTTTCTCATGTTTCTCATTATGTGACAAATCTGATTTAATGCTGAATGTCCAATACGCAGTTGAGATAATAACATCCTTTTTCCTATTGCCGTATTTAACTCTCTCTGCACCAACTGTAACACGGCAGGCTAGGATGTAGGATCTAATTGCAGCCTTTAATAGAAACAAAAGATGAACAAAATAACTCAGAATAAGAAAGAAAACAAAACACAGGGAACCCAGTACAGAACATGACAATACATGTGAAGACTGACAAAGGAAACAGGGAAAACAAGGGCTTAAATACACAGGGGCAAACAAGGGAACAAGGAACACCTGTGGAAACAATCAGGGGAAAACCAATCGTAAAATGAAACTACAAAAGGACTACAAACTAACAGGAAACAGGAACATGGGAACTAAACAAGAATTTTCAACATAAGTCAATACAAAAAACAGGGAATATGTGACAGAGCCCCCTTTTAAGGAGCGGATTCCAGATGCTCCAGAAAAACAAAACAATAAACAAATTGTCCATGCGGTGTGGGGGAAAACAGGTAGTTCAGGGGGGCACAAGGGGTAAACAGACAGTTCAAGGGGGCACAAGGGGTAAACAGACAGTTCAAGGGGGCAAAAGGGGAGCAGAGGAACAAGGCAAAGTCAGGGAGGCTTGCAACCAAGGCAGAGCCGGAGGGATGGAGAGCCAGGGCGATGCTGCAGGCTCGGAGGACCAAGTAGACGAAGAAGATCAGGTGGGTGGCCAGGAGACCAGAGCAGATCAGGCGGATGGCCAGGAGACCAAGGAGACCAGAGCAGATCAGGTGGATGGCCAGGAGACCAAGGAGACCAGAGCAGATCAGGTGGATGGCCAGGAGTCCAAGGAGATGACCTCAAGGTGGGGACTGGGTCAGGAGGCCTGGGAGGCGGCCGCAGGGCCGAGACAGGGTCAGGCGGCAGAACCGCTGTAGGAGGAGTCTCTGGGGGAGCGGGTGGAGCCGCTGGAGGAATAGTCTCTGGGGGAGCGGGCGGAGATGCAGGAGGAATAGCCTCTGGGGGAGCGGGCGGAGCCGCTGGGGGAATAGTCTCTAGGGGAGCGGGCGGAGCCATGGAAGACTTTGGGGTTGGAGTCGTGGAAGACTCTAGGGTCAGAGCCAGGAGAGGTTTGAGGGGCGGAGCCATGGAAGGCGGAGCCAGGAGAGGCTCGAGGGGCATAGCCATGTAAGGCAGAGCCGTGGGAGGCTCAAGGGGCAAAGCCATCCAAAGTAACAGGAAACAAGAACATGGGAACTAAAGAATTTCAACATAAAAGTCAATACAAAAAACAGGGAACATGTGACACCAACATATTCCTGAACGGTCCTTTGGGAACAAGTCGACTGCCCCAAAAAAAAAATAGGGACAGACTTAGCCCAGTTGTGGCCTCTTTTCCTCTTTTTTTTCTTCCCAAAAAAGAGTGGAATTTGTTAACCGACTCGGGGCCATCAGTGTCAATGTCGGGGGGGGGGGGGGGTCACTCCCAAGGGGAAAACACCTCGGAGACCACACCCCACCCAGAGAAGGGGGGGGGGTATTTTGAGTGGAATTATGTCATATGGTCTTACGGAGTCTTGTCGGATATATGTCGTGGAGAAGTCCCATGGTAGGTCCTACCCAACGGGGGAGGAGTTTCTACAAACATGGTGACTGGGGCAGAGGGGCCTCTGCCCAAGGAAGACACAGTTTACCGACAGGGAAACGATTTAGCGGAAGATATACATCACATGGGGTCACCTAAGGGGAACCAACACATGTGGAGCACCTACCCCAGTACAGGGCTTTAGTTAGCACATGTAGTGGGCCGGCAGCAAGTTTCTCCACAACTCGTCTGTCAGAGGGCTAAGGAGGAAAGTCATCCAAGGATCACTCTTTGTGAACACTACTGGGAGTCAACAGTGCATGTCTTCACCTCAAGGGAGGGAAAGGCGCTATGCGCAAGCGGTACACCTGGCCAGCTGTCCCGGAACTTACCTGTTCGTACCTGACAAAACACGAAAACCGGCTCAAACCGGAGATTGTAGAACCTCGTAAAGGTGTTGGGTGATGCCCAGCCCGCTGCTCTGCAAATGTCTGTTAGAGAGGCGCCATTGGTCAGGGCCCAGGAGGCCGCCACACTCCGGGTAGAATGGGCTCGTAGCCTCGTAGCCATCACGATGGCGTCAATGACCCAATGGGCGATCCTCTGCTTGGAGACAGCGCTTCCTTTCCGCTGTCTGCCAAAGCAGACAAAGAGCTGCTCAGAGTTTCTAAAGCTCTGCAGGCAATCCAAATAGATGCGTAAAGCGTGCACCGGACACAGCAACGCCAAGGCTGGGTCTGCCTCCTCCTGGGGCAGTGCTTGCAGGTTCACCACCTGATCCCTAAATGGGGTTGTGGGAACCTTGGGCACATAGCCCGGTCGGGGTCTCAGGATCATGTGACAGTAGCCCGGACCGAATTCTAGGCACGATTCGCTGACAGAGAACGCTTGCAGGTCCCCTACCCTTTTGATGGAAGTGAGCACAGTCAGGAGGGCAGTCTTCAAAGGGAGTGCCTTAAGCTCGGCTGACTGCAACAGCTCGAAGGGAGCTCCCCGTAGTCCCTGAAGGACTACAGAGAAATCCCATGAGGGAATGAGATGCCATCTGGAGGGATTCAACCTCCTAGCGCTTCTCAGGAACCTGATGATCAGGTTGTGCTTACCTAAGGACTTACCGTCCATTGTGTCATGGTGAGCCGCTATGGCAGCTACATACACCTTCAAGGTGGAGGGGGACAGCCACCCCTCCAACCACTCCTGCAAGAAGGAATGCACCGATCCGATTGCGCATCTCTGGGGGTCTTCGCGTCGGGAATAGTGGCACTTAGCGAACAGACACCACTTCAAGGAATACAGGTGCCTCATAGAGGGAGCCCTGGCCTGAGTGATTGTGTCTACCACCGCGGGTGTTAGGACACTTAAGTCTTCCATGTCCCATCCAGGGGCCAGACACGGAGATTCCAGAGGTCTGGTCGCAGGTGCCAGATGGTGACCCGACCCTGAGAAAGAGAGTCCTTCCTCAGGGGAATTTGTCGGGGGAGGGGGCTGTCGCGAGGAGCATGAGGTCCGAGAACCAAGTCTGGGTGGGCCAGTAGGGTGCTACCAGGAGGACCTGCTCCTCATCCTCCCTGAGGCTCACTGGGGGAAACGCATATTTGCGTAGTCCTGGGGGCCGAAGGGGAGGACCTTGTACTGGTACGCACAATCCTCGAACGCAAACCGCAGGAAGGGTCTGTGTCGAGGTAGAATCGAGACGTGGAATTACGCGTCCTTGAAGTCTACTGCTGCCTACCAATCTTGACGCCGGACACTCGCTAGAATGCGTTTTTGCATCAGCATCTTGAACGGGAGTTTGTGCAAATTCCGGTTCAGTACTCACAGGTCCAAGATTGGCCGCAACCCACCGCCTTTCTTCGTTAAAATGCAGTTTCTTCATCTCGGCTGGAGGGACAGGCTCTATTGCATCCTTGCGTAGAAGAGTAGCGATTTCCGCGCGCAAGGTAGCGGCGTTCTTGCCTTTCACCGAGGTGAAGTGGACGCCACTGAACCTGGACGGATGCCTGGCGAACTGAATCATGTAGCCGAGTTGGACGGTCCGGATCAGCCATCACGACGGGTTGGAAAGCGCAAGCCACGTGTCCAAGCTCGGGGACAATGTCGTCGGACGGGTCCTCGTGGCAGGGCGGAGCCTGAGGTGCCACGTCGTGCCGTGGCTGTGCTGAGTTCAGGGACATCGAAGCACTTACCTTGCTCCTTGTGACCACCCCTGGAACAGCCAGGGACAGGGGAGGAAGAGGCTTGTTCTTGTGACCCGTGGAGACCGTCACATCGGGGGCAGATTTGTGCCTCAGCTGGGTGCGCAGGGGCGGGGAGACCGCCGCTGGAGTGCCAAACCTGCCGAAATGGAATGGTGGACAGAGGTCGTAAT